>NW_004797334.1:1459979-1462967 GCF_000002075.1 Aplysia californica | reverse complement strand
GGGGACGTTTACCAAAGGCACTAAATATCATTATGTAAATTTGCTATTTCTAAGGACATTTCAGCATTGGAAATCTCCGAATTAAAACAGTCAAATTCTCGATAATGTTACCCCTAACACCCTCCAATCGCACTCCAGTTGCAATTATCTTAACCTCCGCTCAAAATAGATGGGTATTTCATTCAACAAAAGCACGGCAAATGATCAGGATTTAGAACTACACAAATAACACAATATTATACCCAACTGGCCTGACGAGCGCCTGTTTCCACCATGCTGTGACACAGATTATTCCCGAAACCTGCAGGATAAGAGGCATCGCTCTTTGTTTGAGTTCTTCTTTAAATGTGGTCGAAAAATTGCTGGACAGAATAATAGACGTTCATTGACGCAATCACCCACAGAGATGGGTTCTTTTTCGTCTGGTTAGTATTAAGGTTGAGGCCTCATGGTTAATCTCTCGGACTCGCAACCGTAAGGTCGTGCGTTCGAATCCCATCTGGGGCCCTACGTTGTGTCCTTGAAAAATGCACTTTACACGAATGGTCCTCACTTCACCCAGATGGATTATGTATCCAGCCATAGACAGTCAAAGATCTTGTCAGTTTGTTGGTGTGTGAGTGCGTGCAATCCGCAGCTTACACTGTATGAATCCCGGGAAGCTGAGAATGTTTCTGAGTGTTTTAGGGTCTGCTGGGGTAATAATAGTTGTAAAGCACAGAGAGAATGCTATAGACCATGAATATGCGTGATATGAATGCAAATATTATTATTATGAAGGTGATTCCTAGACTCTCCCATCTCTCTGCACTGTACCACTGCAAACTGTGGGCGTTTGTGGTGTAGTGATTATATCGCGTCTATTTTATTCAATCGGGGCAGTAGTCTTCAGTAGTACAGTGGAGAGAGTGGAGAGTCTAGAAATCTCCTTCAGAATAATACTATTTGCATTCTCATTTTTGTACCCACCCCCTCCCCCCGCCCCTGTTGTATTCTTTACATTTTAGAATATTACTAGTACAAAGATATCTTGGAAACTTTTAGTATTTCATAAAAAATAATTTCGACAGACTACTATGCAAAGCGTACCGATCACATTAAGGGGTAAATTTCCTCTTTTGAAAGCGGTGCCACACAGTTCCCCACGTCGTATGGATACGATAGTAAAACACGACATACGGATATGGTTAAAAGTCCGTATCCAAAAGGACCGAGCCAAATGGATTGAGAGCTTTGAAAAGTTCACAAAACCAGCCGATTGCAAGAATGCCAAGTCTGGGGTTCAAACCAGGATCATAGATCCATAGCCCAAGATAATACATGTAAAATCTGAACAAAACGGAACATCCTTTATTGTAGTGGGCTCAAGACACGATGACAAAGACTGAAAACTTTCGAAATTTCGTTGTTCTTGGAAGCCGAGATAGGGAGACTGAAGTGGTCAAGCTATTTACTGCACATGAAACCCACACACCTCGTTAGAGTCGCTCTCCATTCAATACCACATATCGATTGCCAAAGAAAAGAGAGAAAAACAGAACAAGGGTGTGGGGGGGGGGAGGGAGAAAGAAATATGTAAAGGCATACTTGATCACTATAGATAGAGATAGTGTCGTTGGAGGGTCGGGTTTATGGGGGGGAGGGAGAAAGTATGGAATACTTGGGCTCATAATCTAATCTCGGCCCCTAAACCACCCTCTCCCAAAAACACATTTCACGTTTTCTTTCTCTGTATATCATCAGTTCTCGCCCGCTTCTCGCTAATATCATTTGGATTTTGTTAATTATGTTTGTGGGAATTTTTAAAGTTCATATCTCATGTATTTCACACTCTGTCCCGTTTACTTAACACCTCTTAACAAACGTTTAGTCTCTAATTAACCTTTCATACCTACTTACTGGTAAGTTGTGGTCACCTGAAGCTTAGACTTTTCGTATGTTAAAGATCCCTTGGTGGTTTAAATTCGATAAGAGTAGGCTTCGGCCGCCACCCGGGCAAAATTCAAAATTTCCTACCAACTGAAAATGTTTAATATGTCCCGCGCGCTCATATGACCTTATGCATTTGCGAGCACCGTAAAACACTTATCAAATTTTTTTTTAAAGCTTAGACTTTGATTTTTTTGTCTATGAACAGCTCTAAAACAAAGCCTCTGACTTTTTGGGTCATTGGGACAGTTCAGAGGGTTTTCAGACAAGCTAACGACAAGGATGTGTCGGGTGGGACTTGTCAGCAACAGATGGTGAATAATGTATGATGTGCATTAACCTCAAAGGAGAACAGAACGTTTGTGTGACCGATAGGATCGCTAATGATGCAGGATGTAGAAACATGATCTCGCTTTACATGCAGACCCAATAAATATTTCTTATATAACGGCGTGAAACCAATAGCTAGAAACAAAACAGAATGTGCATTGATTATATAATATTACGCATTCCAGAATGAAGATATATTATTACAAACCCCCCAAAGCCTGTTACCCAATATTGATTCAAAATTAATATTTATGTCTGGCTTGAAACGAGGACACGAAATTATAGAGTAAAAGAAATAAGCAAACAAGTTTCTAATATTTGAAATTAACAGGAAAACATGAATCATCGCTATGGCATGGATACAAGCTAAAAACGGGAAGTTCATTTGCCATATAACTATGATTGTTTATATGTCGTCATATTCACAAGTACCGACAATTCAATGAGCAAATAATAGCAAAAGAAAAGAAACCATTTACATCGGTTTAAAAATGCATTGAGAAGGTTGTAAGATAAGATAAGATAAGATACGATAAGATAAGATAAGATACGATAAGACAAGATAAGATGAGATAAGATAAGATAAGATACGATACGATACGATACGATACGATAAGATAAGATACGATAAGACAAGATAAGATAAGATAAGATAAGACAAATAAGAAAATAAAAGATAGATCTTTATTGTCCAGATCATGGCACATTGGTTTCGTGTTTCACCACATG
>NW_004797334.1:1458880-1459879 GCF_000002075.1 Aplysia californica | reverse complement strand
CACGCACACACACACACACACACACACACACACACACACATACACATGCGCACACACACACATGCACACACACGCAGGCTTACAATCACATGGATAATATAAATGAGCAGCAATATAAATAGTAATAATCTTAAGCTAGATACATAGTCAATGTTATTCCGATGCATGCTCTAAGGTGTGTGGATTCGCCATCCAACTTCCCTTGCGATTTTGCTCTGATGCGTTGCATACTAAATTATACATGGTAAGGATACACATATGATCTAACCTGCTTCGTTCATTTTACATTACACATTTAAGAAAGTTTGGAATCATAAATCAAAGTTTACTATCATCTACAAAGTGTGTGTCAGTGGTGTGAGGGATAGGACCCTGAAAGCTGCACACGATCATATTTTTTGTAAGTGTTTTACGGCAATCGCAACTACATAAGGTCATGTGAGTGCGCTGGACACACCAAACATTTTCAATTGGAAAGGAATTTTGAATTTTGCTAGGGTGGCGGCCGAAGCCTACTTCTATCGATTTAGACCACCAAGGGATCTAAAACGTGCGCAACATGCACACGGGACCTCCCAGATTTCTCGCTCTTTTAAAAGAAGGCTAGATCTTTCCTACCAGAAGATCAGGGATGTGGCTGAAAGAAAGTAGTAAAAAGGAGCCAAGGAGTAGCAGTAGAAGGTCTACAGAAAGAGTCAGGAGCCCAGAGGAGAAGGCAAAGGAGATGAGGAGGTGGGGGCAGAAGTGGAGACGAAAGCAGACGACAGGACATTACTAGACAGCAGGAAAGGAGGAGAAAGAAGACGATTTTAGAGAATAATTTTTTCCCGTCGCTACCCGGATTCCAACCCGGGACATTTGATTGAGAGGCTAACACCTTAACCTCTAGGCCACGAGAGCCCCCTGCTCCGAAGGGTACGTGTTCAAGCCGTGTGAAGAGAAGACATCAACATTTTGCGGCCAATATCACCTCTGACACCTTGTGACACCCCCCCCCCA
>NW_004797334.1:1456892-1458578 GCF_000002075.1 Aplysia californica | reverse complement strand
GAGAGAGAGAGAGAGAGAGAGAGAGAGATCAAATGAACATAGGCGTTCGATCCCTTTTCAAGAAGACAGCTTTTTTAATAATCAGAACAAAGTAAGAAAGCGATGCAACAAGAGAACCTCAATATCTTATAACATAATATTGTAATGTTATGATCTATAGTCTGCAACACTTCCGCGGATGGTGATTCCTTGTCTCAAGTTCTCTTCTGGGGAATATTTGCTCGCTTTTAAAAAAGAACAAGCGAGCTAACCCAGATTTCAGGGGTTTCCAGAAATCTTGACCTACACCAAAAGTGGGCATAGCCCTATCTATAGGAGAAGTCTGGTTTCATTGGTGAGTATATTTATTTGGTTATAGTATAACTTATAGAGAAAACTCTCCTTGTCTTTTAAAAAAACTGAACAAGTGGCAAAAACTTTACCTTCGATATTCTCCAAACAGCATTTTTCGGGATAGCCCCCTTGTTCTTAAAAGCGACCATTTGTCCATGTGGCAATTACGATCACTGCATGTGGGCGTAATCACTCTATAGGGACGAATTTCTAGCAAAAAGGAGACGTCAGGATGATGAACACGAGTCAAGCTCAATGGGTTTTTTTAACAGACTCGTTTTGTTTTAGTACAGGTTTTACTGTGGTCGCAACTGCAAAAGGTCATCTGAGCGCCAAGTGGTGGATGTTAACAGAGAAGTCCATACAGGGAATCAAACTTACTCCGCTCACCTCTCTAGCTTCAACAGCACAACGTCTGCCTCGAATATCAAGGCACCCCGGAAATAGCGGGTCACAAGAGTGTGACAAACATACAAAAGAAGTAGAGGAAAAATGACGATGGTAAGGATTAGGAAAGAAAGAGCAGCAGTTGCCTGTTGCAGTTCAGGCACGGTATAGTTATAAGAATGACATTGATGAATCAGCCCTTTTACAATTACAATTCTACTGTGCATAAAAACATGGTTAATGTCCTCCCTTTGGGAATGACCAAAAGATACTGTAGTCAGTGGCACCGCCCCGTGAGGTTAACAGACTCGGGGAGAGGCTGGAGCAAACAAGGGTAGAGAAAAGCCGATACGCTGTTTTTAATAACAAGAGTGATGCTTTAGCCATGATGAACATAATTATTTTCCTCTTTTCGTTATAGAGTTTTGTGTGAAAGGGTTCGTCGTTGGAGGTCTAATAGGCGGCTTTATTGTGTTGTGGATTTAGACCTAATCTTCTGGGAGCCAGACACTGTTATGTGGATTTGTTTATAGTCTATGTTATTTATTGTGTTGTGGATTTAGATCTAATCTTCTGAGAGCCAGACACTGTTATGTGGATTTGTTTATAGTCTATGTTATTTATTGTGTTGTGGATTTAGAACTAATCTTCCCGGAGGCAGACACTACTATGTGGATTTGTTTATAGCCTTTGTTATTTATTGTCTTCTACGGGTACATGCCTATGTACTTACACACATACACATACACACAAACACACACACACACAAACACACATACACAAACATTCATAAACACACACACAAACAAACACACAACATAACATAGCAAATAGAGATAAACATAACACTGGCACCGATACTCCAGCTGGTAAGGATTAAAAAACCCAGCAACTATAACAAAAAAAGAATAACAAAAACAATTTGGGAATGTTAACAAAAACGTCCTTCGTCACCTGACTGTCAAA
>NW_004797334.1:1454952-1456792 GCF_000002075.1 Aplysia californica | reverse complement strand
GCACGGTATAGTTATAAGAATGACATTGATGAATCAGCCCTTTTACAATTACAATTCTACTGTGCATAAAAACATGGTTAATGTCCTCCCTTTGGGAATGACCAAAAGATACTGTAGTCAGTGGCACCGCCCCGTGAGGTTAACAGACTCGGGGAGAGGCTGGAGCAAACAAGGGTAGAGAAAAGCCGATACGCTGTTTTTAATAACAAGAGTGATGCTTTAGCCATGATGAACATAATTATTTTCCTCTTTTCGTTATAGAGTTTTGTGTGAAAGGGTTCGTCGTTGGAGGTCTAATAGGCGGCTTTATTGTGTTGTGGATTTAGACCTAATCTTCTGGGAGCCAGACACTGTTATGTGGATTTGTTTATAGTCTATGTTATTTATTGTGTTGTGGATTTAGATCTAATCTTCTGAGAGCCAGACACTGTTATGTGGATTTGTTTATAGTCTATGTTATTTATTGTGTTGTGGATTTAGAACTAATCTTCCCGGAGGCAGACACTACTATGTGGATTTGTTTATAGCCTTTGTTATTTATTGTCTTCTACGGGTACATGCCTATGTACTTACACACATACACATACACACAAACACACACACACAAACACACATACACAAACATTCATAAACACACACACAAACAAACACACAACATAACATAGCAAATAGAGATAAACATAACACTGGCACCGATACTCCAGCTGGTAAGGATTAAAAAACCCAGCAACTATAACAAAAAAAGAATAACAAAAACAATTTGGGAATGTTAACAAAAACGTCCTTCGTCACCTGACTGTCAAAATAAAGACAGAAATTCCAACATTTTTATAAGGAAAAGAAAGGAAAAGAAAGGAAAAGAAAGAACCCTTGGCTCTTGGAGAAAAGTGCATCTTTCACTTCGCCCAATTTTCTGGCTAGGGTTACAACAGAGGCAGCGTCTTCCGTGTTCTTCGCCAACACCAACAAATGTGACGCATCGTGGTGAAATCAGTCGCTCGTCAAAATAATAAAAAGAAAAGAAAAAAGGCACTTTTCCTATAGTTTGGTAATTTCTACCAATACTTTCTTTTTCGGCTGAACATTTTCATGTCCATATAAAAGCATTTGCCATGTGAATTTTACTGAAAGACGAAAATTAATTATACAAAATACATAATGCATTTTCAGTTTTCAAGGACTCTGAAGCTATAGAAGTTACCAAACTTTAGCGGCCATTTTCTCGTTTATACAGCCTCTGAAAACAGGCTACCCCCCACCTCCTTTAATCGCAAATATCTCGACTTCAATTCAAGATAGATAAGCATTTTTTTCATAGAAAGCAAGGCACAATTTATAAGCTTTCCCGTGATACCAATAACGCCACATGCCCAAAACTGACGAGTGCCTGACTTTTCCACGTTGAGCAACAAATTATTTCCATGGACGTCAGTCAAGCATGAGAAAGAACCTCCTTGCTTTGACATGGGGACCAACAGAGATTGTCTGTCTTAGAGCGTGAGCAACAGAGTTTGTGGCTTAAGTCAATGTTTGTGAGTACGTGTGTGTGTGTATGTGTGTGTGTGTGTGTGTGTGTGTGTGTGTGTGTGTGTGTGTGTGTGTGTGTGAGTGTGTGCGTTTGTGTATGCGTGTGCGTGTACGTGTGTCTGTCTGCCTGTGTGAGTGTGCGTTTCTCTTTGTGTTTGTGTTTGTATGGGGGGAGGGGGGCTGGGGTCCTATTTGTTTGTGTATATATACAAACTTTCTGTCGAAAAAAAGGGCCGGACTGTACATGAATGTGAACGTTTTGTTGTGTTGGAGCAGTTGCTCAGCGCTTGTCAGACGTCGGTATATTATATAT
>NW_004797334.1:1451130-1453630 GCF_000002075.1 Aplysia californica | reverse complement strand
AACAGATCTTATTCAAGATAGACAGGCAGGCGATATGCTACGGTCATGATACTATTATCAACATCAAATTGTTACGCTGACCATGCGAGTACTGGAATCTTGCCCTCATACCATGAACTGTGTATGTTCGTATAACAAGCTTTTGAGAGTGGCAAAACACAGCTTTTCTCCTGCTGAAATGCTAAATTGGCAGGACTCAACAACAACGTGGGTGGTTGACGGTTGCTCTGGTGTGGTTTGCTTCTTCTTCCCTATCAAACATCTTTCGTCCTTATCGTAAAACCCCTACTAAAACTAACAGTAGAACTCAACAACGTAACTAGAAATGTACAATCAAACGCTTCCTATGAATCAAAAAGTCTCTAACTCTTCTATTACATATAATTCATTTGAATCTTACATTTCTCGCTAGAATTCTTGCTTCGTTTTTTTTTTTTTATCCAACCTTGCTTTTGCTCTAGAAACCTACATTGAGGACAGAGTTGGCAAAAAAAACCCATTAAAAAAAACTTCATTTGCACATCCAATTCTAAAAGGCAATCGTAGTTAAGATGGCGGATTTTCCTCTTCGTTAACGTTAGAAACGATGGATTCATCGTTTTATCATTTCTTCGGTTTTTTAATATTTCGTGTGGTTTTTTTCTTTACACTTTTGTATAATCGAACTGGCACACCTCAAAAAGAACTGATCCCTTCTAAAGGATAATAAATATTACTGTATTGGGTAGTACTACGTCTCTTGGTTCTCTTTGATACTGTTACTGTTTTAATAACGCTCAAGTGAGTGGCCGAGTGCTGCAATTCGTACAGAAATGACAGATGATAATTGGAGGTCGTTACGTACTCAAAACAGGAAGGGAAGTAGACGTACACTCCCATCACCCTCCCAAAACCACTACCTGGCGCACTGGTAATTTCTCCCCCCCCCCCCCCCCCCAGTTTTTTCAACAAAAAAAAGCAACATCACGCTGGCTCATGTAATTATTTGTAAGTACTCTCACTCGCACCTACTTCCCATCGCAAAGCCTGCTTTTTGCACTAGAGTTTTTATTGACTCCTCGATCAAGGTAAAAACTGGGTCACTGTGTTCCTTTTCTCTCGAGAGATAACTACATCCTCACACACTTGTAGTTACAATTTGTGGCAACTATTCCCCAGTGCCTGTCGTAGATCTAGAAACCAGACTCGAGAAAACCAGTTCTGAGATCCCATCTAGCTGTCGTAGCAGCCCATTTCCGACTCCTTGGAAGATTTTTGACCTATTACCTACTGCGTGAGTTGCGAGTCAAATAGAGCGACATCGACACCAAAGCGTTCATTAACCGCGAGGGAAAAAGCAAGGTAGACAGAAATAACACCCCGGTGATGAAAAAGTAGAGCCAACCATCCGCCTTCCTTGGGGAATAAAAAAGGTCCAAACATCGCGTCGTTATCTCAGTTGGTATCACGTCTGAATACAGTGAGAAAAGATGCTGGTTCTCAGACTGACATTCTTGAATCCACCCTCCTCCCACCCCCCTCCCCCCACCCAAAAGAAAATGGTTGTTGAAAAAAAGACTCAAAATCAGAGGGCTTGCAATTGAAATAAAGATTCCAACCCAGTTGAAATTAGTGCAAGATATAAATTGTCGCTTTTAAAAACAAGCGGGCTAAGCTAGATTACAGGGGTTTCAAGAAATCTTGACCTACACCAAAAGTAGGATTTCCCCTACCTATAGGAGAAGTTTGGTTTCACTGGTGTGTATAATTGTTTAGTTACAGAGAAAACTCTCCTTGTCTTATAAAGAAACTTTACCTTCGATTTTCTCCAAACATCGTTTTTCGGGACAGCTCCCTTGTGCTTAAAAGCGACCAAATCACACTGTGTCGTTCGTCAGAAGAAAATGTCCCACACAAGCATACACGATCATAGAATAGATACTATACCACAGGACACAAGCCTGCATTTCTCACTATCACTCACACTATTCTAAAACATCGTAAAAGACAGAAACGTGAGTAATTTAATAATACGTTCTTGGATGTCTTTGGCTTAAGTAACTCCCAGCTGCTTCTTAGTGTAAGTAGAGATTTTACGGCGCTCACTACTCCATAAAGTCATATGATCGCCAGAAGATTAGAGGCGTTACAAGAGAATAACAAACATAAAAAAGAAAGAGGGGAGATAAGGGCGATATATGTTTGATGGGAAAGAAGGAGCAAACCACACCAGAGCATCCGCCAACAACCCACCAACTACATCTATTATAGTATTATGAGAACCAATAAACGAACAGAAGTGCGTATAGGTTTTACTGACTCGAAGACCCAAGTTGGATAGAACAAGGCCTAATTGGAGTCTAGCAAAACACGACAGTCATAACATCTCAAATCTCAAAAGCCCCACTGGTCAGCTTTCAAAGGACACATAAGTATAGAAAATAATACAAAAGAAACATCGGAGAGAGAGAGAGAGAGAGAGAGAGAGAGAGAGAGAGAGAGAGAGAGAGGTGGGGGGGGC
>NW_004797334.1:1446919-1451030 GCF_000002075.1 Aplysia californica | reverse complement strand
GGGGGCTCTCGTCTCCTAGAGGTTAAGGTGTTGGCCTCTCATTCAAAGGTCCGGGTTTCGAATCCGGGTAATGACCGAAAATAATTTTTTCCTAAAATTGCTTACTTTCACCTTCTTTCCAGCTCTCTAACAATGTTCTGTCGTCTGCTTTCATCTCCTCTTTCTGTCCCCACCACCTCAACTCCTTTACCCCCCTCCTCTGGGCTCCTGACTCTTTCTGCAGCCTTTCTACTGCTATTCCTTGGCTCCTTGTTATTGCTGTCTTACAGCCACAACCCTGATCTTCTGGTAGGAAAGATCTACACCTAGCCTTCTCGGAAAAGGGCTAAAAATGTCCGAGGGCCCGTGAGAAAGTTGTGCACGTTAAAGATCCCTTGGCGGTCTAAAACCGATAAGATTAGAACAGGCTTCGGCCGCCCCACGGGCAAAATTCAAAATTTCCTACCAACTGAAAAAGTTTAGTCTGTCCCGCGCGCTCATATGACCTTATACAGTTGCGAGCACACCTTGTCCACAGTGTTGGGGTCACTACAGTCGGAACTTGTCCATCTCTGCTCTCCCCGCGCCCTCTTCAGGATCCCTCTCAGAGTCTGTCTGCTTACAGTCTAAACTAGTGGAAAACCAACCACAAACTTACACAACGAGAAAGTGTTAATTATGAGAACTGCCTCAAGCCATACAGTTTTGAAATTATCTGTTTTTAGTGTTTTACCGCGCTCGCAACTGCATAAGGTCATATGAGCGCGCTCATACCATCTGACAGTTAAAATCAATTTAAGAGAATACTCATAAGTTTGATTATGCTTTTAAGAGGAGAAGAAGAACAATTGATGATGGGCGACAAAGCAAGACAGATATATTATAGAAAGAACAGAATAAAAATGTGAATTGGAAGCACAAACTAGATCGAAAACATTAAACAAAGGTAAAACAAAAAAGAGATAATAATAGATTTTAAAAAATCTTTTGTCTGTTGATGTTGCTGTTGCTGTTACATTTGCTGATGCTGTTTGTTGTTGTAGCTGTTGCTGATATTGACAAACACGGCAATGCTGTTGGTTCTTATGTGATTGATTATTGTGAAGATAGCGTTTTTGTTGTGTTTCTTACAGTTGTTAAAATAGGGATGATGGTGTTACAACTACTTTTGTTATAAACGTAAAGGACTTCTCGAACAAGGGTGAAAATTCTCGGAGGGCCCATGTGCAAGTTGTGCACGTTAAAGATCCCTTGGTGGTCTAAAATCGATAAGAGTAGGCTTCGGCCGCCACCCGGGCAAAATTCAAAATTTTCTACCAACTGAAAATATTAGGTGTGTCCTGCGCGCTCATATGACCTTATGCAGTTGCGAGCGCCGTAAAACACTTACCAAAAACAAAAACAAAGAAAAAAAGTGTAAAGGGGCTTACCTGCTATGCATACGATGAAGATAATACTGTAGATGACGATGAACATGTAGCGATAGAATAGAACAGCAAATGGGCTTTCAAAAGATCCATCAAACGTCTCATTGGTGGCGTTAAACGATAGCGGAGCGCCCATAGAGGCCCCCGTCACATTGACAGAAAACCTGTCTTCTGTCATATCCATGTCAGAATATTACCAGCCGGAGCAGCAGATGTGTAGAAGTTGTTGTTTTGTTTTCTAATCACAAATTCTGGTAGTCCAAAGAAGGAACTCCCACGGTCTGTACTCCATGCTTCGCTCCTGCCATATTAGAGCATCCTCAGGATCAGGAACCAAATTATGACTTTTGTGTTCGTCTTCGATGCCACATTCCTCAGGAAGTCCTTGGAAGTACGCGTATCATTTTCAAACTATAGGGGCGCCGGCGAATATAATATAATATATTTTTGTTTGTTGGTCTTTACTCTGAAGCAGAACACATGGTGCTCCTTCGTTCCAGAAAGCATTACGTAGCGTAAGTCATTCCAAAAAAGAACACAACTTTTCTGTTTAGCCTAAATGGTTCCCCTGTTGGATTTGCAACAAAGATAACCTTATGATACAAACAAGAGATAAACAGTGGTTTCACTGAAAAAAAGCGAAACTAAAAACCTACACAAAACCAAGGGAATTCCAAGTGTGCATTGAATACTGGAATCTAAGAGCATTGGAAAATAAAGGGTTTAAGTAACATTTTGTTCAAAATAGAGTTCGTAGAATGACGCTTTACGTCATAGAACACCGCATGGCATAGCATTTGAACGGAATTATTTTTTGGTTTGAAATCACACTTATTATGACGTACTTTACAAAATATCCGAACTTGAATAACACCACTCGAAAGTCCAGCTGTTTTTTTGTTGTTGTTATCATTATTATTATTATTATTATTATTATTATTATTAATGTTATTATTATTATTATTATTATCTTTCTTTTTTTCTTGAATCGAAGACACGTCGACTTTGACCCTTAAGATTTCTGACTCCTTTAATCCAACCTCCAGTCAAAGTGTTGAGTCGAACTGATTTCTTCGCGCGCTCATATGACCTTATGCAATTGCGAGCGTCGTTAAACCCTACACTACTACTAGTACTACAGAACAGATTTCCTCGGAGACATGAAACACGTTAACATTTATTTCATAATATTATACATTCACACCTGTCACGTGCTTTATGAGGTAGCAAAATGAGCTCTTCTTACCTGTCGGGAGAAAATTGAATTATGTCGGGATTTTAATAATCAGTCACAATAATATATTGGGAAACGTGATACTATTTAATGCACAATTAAGATTGCTTTGGCATTCACAGCTAAGCTAGTGGTAGTGTAATGACTTTCAATTATACAGTCACGGGTAAAAAGAAAAGCAGGGAATTAAAATCTTTGAGTATTATTCTTCTGCTAATGGTTCTTGCGTCCTGACGAGCCTGATTAACATTTGACAGTTGGCAGGGAACAGATGTCCAAATCAGTTCTAATAGGAGAGAAACATTCAATTATTCTCAAATCTTCTTTTATAATTAAGAAAACATTAAGAACAATTTAATGATAAGCCCTATCTTTGATATGTAAGTCTTGATTGAATCCTGGTAATCATTATTTAAATTTGCAATTTGTTCGTCTACAGATTACCAAAAGTACCTGTAATTGAAAAATAAACAGCTCAAGTCAGCTTAATTGTTCTTTTATGATTAGGAAGAAAGCGGATAACACGTTCAGAAATATATACATCATACGTTGATAATTATTTCGAAAAATTGCAAAGCCCTGCCATCAAATTTAATCTAATACCGAAGATAGTAAATAAATATCTTCTTAACCCTATCCGTACACCCTGGGGTTACTTTGTACCTCCGGGGTTGTATTCTTCACATTTTAGAATACTTCTAGTACGGAGACCTTTTTGAGACTAAGTATTTCTCAAAAAATCATTTTGACAGACTGCTATGCAAAGCGTACGGATCGCATTAACGAGTAAATTTCCTCTTTAAAAAGTGGTGGCACAGAGTTCCCACGTCGTATGGATACGATAGTAAAACACGACGTACGGATAGGGTTAAGTGGTGGTACAGATTTCCCCACATCGTATGGATACAATAGTAAAACGTGACGTACGGATAGGGTTATTATAAAAAGTTACTGAATATAAACGTTAGCCACAGCAAGCAAACCATTATCACGACATCAGAAGTAGCACAGTGTCCTTGAAGTCTCTCCAGAGAAGGTTCCGTACACGATGATGTGTTGTCTCTCCAGCTTGCTAAGGTATACTCTACACATGATGCTGACGTCACCAATACGTGCTCACAGCGACGATGGCACAGGGTCTTTGGGGAAGTTCGTCTGGAGGAGAAAAAAAAAAGAAAAAGAAAAAGAACATTTAACAAAATTGGCTTGAGACGAGGTTTTGGCAGGCCTATTTGTTACTCTGCCATGTGCGAGCAGCTGTTGTTCTGGGCATTTAACGACTACAATTTATCATTATAATACGACATGGAATATAGATAGATAGACAGATAGATAGATAGATAGATAGATAGATAGATAGAGAGATAGATAGATAGATAGAGAGATAGATAGATAGATAGATACTAGAGAGAGGAGAAAAGAATGAGAGAGAAAATACGCAGATAGTAAGAGTTTGAACAAAATAGAAAGA
>NW_004797334.1:1443673-1445646 GCF_000002075.1 Aplysia californica | reverse complement strand
TATATATATGTTTTTTTTAAATATTATTTTTGTGTGTGTGTGTGTGTGTGTGTGTTTGTGAGCACCCATCTAGCATTATAAACTTGAAAGGTTCGAGGTGCTTGTTTTGCTCAGTTGATACCAGACCGTTTCACACCTTTTTTTATAACACACCAAACCGGTCATAATTGGTCGCTTTTAAGGACAAGCGGTCAAATCCAGAGGCAAATGACACCAAACTTCTCCTATTGGTAGAGCAATATCCATTTTTAATGTAGTTCAAGAATTCTGGAAACCCCCGAAATGTGGGCCAGCCCGCTTGTCCTCAAAAACGACCATTTTATTGTTGAACACTCTGATTGCTTTCGTTAGTTTCTTTTCCGTATCATTTCACACTTGACTTTCAACTAGATCTAGTTGATGATTACTCCTTTAAACTCTTTTGAAATCTGTGCAGAGGTGACCGAGCTATTGTCTTTTAGGAGGGTCCTTTTCATTTATTTTTCAAAACACTGCACTTAAAGTAGGCTAACCCATCAATGCCACATCACTCATTAACAGTCAAAGTGCCTTCAATAATGAAATTGTGCTATGAAAGCGTGTGTAGGCGACAAAATAGCTTTTTTCGGGTTATAAAACAATGAAGGAAGGTGATCGGTAGAAGTCCTGTAAGTACGCTAAAGACAAGTTTCCAAACAACCAGCAACCACTAGAACAAATTTCGAGCATTGTGAAGATAGTGGAAGAAAGCAGGGTTGTATTTGGGAATTGCAAATTATGAACTACAAAGCTGTCAGAATTGTACGTTTTTTTATGTAAAGAAAAGGTCTTTAATTTTTTGTTAAATCTTTTGTAAGACAATTGAGAATTTCTGGCCATACAAACATATATACATCAAATGGACTAGAGGCACTGCTTCTTTGTGGAAGTAAAATAGAGCGAATGAAGAGCAGAGGGAGACAAAGAACATCAACAAGAGATGGCCGCGACATATTGTTAAGAAATGAAGAAATGACAAAGCTGCTCCACAGTCTGGTCAAGAATACACCCTTAGCCAAGACAAGGATCATGCGCACTCTCCCTACGCCTTACTTTGCATTCATCACACCAAGTTGAGCCTGTTTTATAAGAGGTTCATTAGGTTATCATTACGGAGCAGTAACTGTGCCATCAAGGACAATGTTACGTCGGTGTTCACAGGCTTAATTAGCCACCACCTACCACCCTCACAGCAAGACTCAAGATGATGGTAACATCAACTATAGTACGACGGAAAACAGTACGACATAATGTTTCCGTGTTTTGTAACCTTGTCACGACGCAGTGGAATCAGCCGCTCGTCAATTATTCCGCTTGTGGAGTTACTGGGATCCTCTGAAAGCTTATTATGTTGCTTTGCTTTCAATGATAAAAAAATTAAAACCTATCTTTCGTGAATAGGAGTCAAAATATTTGCGATTGAAAGAAGTGAAGTCTCCGGATTTCAGAGTTGAAATTAGAGAGAAAATAATATTGATGCCAAAGTTTGGTAACTCCAATAGTTAAAGAGTCCTTGAAAACTGAAAATTGACATATTTGGTGCGTTTACTCAAAGGTTTTCAGTTAAATTTACATGGAAATGTGTTTTTATGTGGACATAGAACGGGTTGAGCCAAAAATCACAAATTCGATCATAATGGCCAAACGGTCCTCCGAATTTCGTTATTTTAACGTGTGCCTGAATCCACCACTGTGCCTCACACTTGTCGACTGTGACCTAAGTGAAACTGGAGTAGGGTAAAGGTGTAGGCTGATAACAATGCCGATTATAATCTGTAATTACTGTCTTCTGGGTTACATATCATAATTATGTACCTGAATGTTTCTAATCATGGTAGCTAGTCTTGTCACTGTACTCAACAAGCTTTCACAGTGTTCGTCCGCGACCTCCCCAGTAGCTTACATCATCATCATCATCATCATCATCATCATCATCATCATCATCATCATCATCA
>NW_004797334.1:1439509-1441238 GCF_000002075.1 Aplysia californica | reverse complement strand
TCTCTCTCTCTCTCTCTCTCTCTCTCTCTCTCTCTCTCTCTCTCTCTCTCTTTCTCTCTTTGTCTCTCTCTTTCTCTGTGTTGTTCTCGCAGGGACGAACATTAACTCTGAGATCCCAACTTTAAAACATTCTAATCATTACGAACTGAACTGTGCATCAAATCCCTATCAATTAATCCGTCAGCGTTCCCAAAAGTGTATGCCTTGAGCAACTGGTAAAAGAATTAACATGAAGAAAGGGATAGTGTAAACAACAAATGCATCTAGCTAGATTTGAAAGAACCCCGCGCCTATCAACTCGTATCCCAAAAGGACAAAGAATTCATGATAATAATGGGGAAGTCAAATGTTTCTCTAATTAGATGTGACGTACTGACATATATAACAATTATGTTTTATGATATTGATGATGATGATTTTTTTCGTTTCCTTAATGGGCCTGGCGGACTCCATGAAAAAAATATTCGAGCGAGAATGAAGTTCTTTTTCTGCTCCATTGTTAATATACTCAAAGGCACTTCCAGTCGTCTAGATAACTCCATTCGAGTTGCCATTGTTCCTGGACATTTAAACATTGTAAGCCTGATATCCTCCCTTTCATGATTGCATTTGCGGCAACGTGGGTTGGGCCCTTCACTCACAACTCTGCATGGTGGGTCTCTGACTTCCCTCTTGATCATTGGAAAGACTCCTCTGTATGTTGTTGGTTGTCTGTCTCCTTCAATCTCTCTGGCTTCATTAGCAGCTTGGCCTGCTGCCTCATTTCCTTCGATTCCAACATGGCTTAGAATCCACTGGATCTTTATTGTGGCTGTAGTTTCACTGAACTTGCGGCGAAGGTCATTTATGTCTGAGCTGTTGCTTAGCAGTCCCTTGCAGAGGGACTGACTGTCAGTCAAGATCTGCACATTGGTTCTACTGTGGCAATGGTCAACAATTCATTGTGCAGCAGGCACCATTGTCTGACATTCCTCGTAATAAGATGATGTGAGGAATGCACCTTTAGTTTTTATGATTTCTGTTCAAGGTGGATCATCATTCATTATCACCACTGCTGGTGCTCCACCTTCGCGGTATCCTGCAACAACCGATCCATCAGTGAAAATTGTCACATCGGCTCCAACCTCTTTGATCACATCCTCTGCAGCTTCACGTGCCTTTACAGGATCCTCACCTTTGCTCTTCACTCCCCTCACATCTGTTCGGATTTTGAGCTCGCCATGGGTATCCCATGTATAAGCTCTCACCAGATTGATTGGCCATCGATTTTCTGCTTCAGGTAGAAGGTGGTCTGCTAGGTCGATGCCCATCCGAAACCAACTTTTCCTGCTCTTTTTGGGCTTGACTGCTTGATCAAGGGCTTTCTTTCTAGGATGGTTGCCTGGCAATCGCTTGGCCATGTCTACAGACTTGAGGCATGTTCTTTTTGTGTAGTGCTCAGTTCTGGTCTCATAGCGCAGTGCTCCTGTTGGTGTTGTTTTCAGCTGACCTGATACAAGGCGGAGGGCTTTGTTTTCTATTCTGTCCAGGGCCTTTGCACAAGTCTCACTCAGCCAAGGCTGCCACGCTGGTGCAGCAAAATCCATCTTGCTTTTCACAAACATCTGATATACCTTCTTGAGCGACTCCTTACCCCAGCCCCATTCTGAGTTGCTAACAGCACCAATCATCTTCGTTGATGATGATGATGATGATGATGATGATGATGATGATGATGATGATGATGATG
>NW_004797334.1:1436132-1439364 GCF_000002075.1 Aplysia californica | reverse complement strand
TAATAATAATAATAATAATAATAATAATAATAATAATAATAATAATAATAATATAATAATAATAATAATAATAATAATAATAATAATAATAATAATAATAATAATAACATCAATAACATAATCGTTTAAATGACAAACCCTTCTTCTGTTAGGCTTTTCAGGTTTGATTTGTGCTAGTTCATCCCTGTCACAAGCGTACGTGGTCAGTGTCTTAGCTCTGTAGGTAGCAGGTTCGACTACAGAATGGATGGCCGTGGATCAAATCTCTGATAGGGCGTTCTTGAAATCGGGTTGTGTTGTCGAGTTTTCGAGGCCCTAAAAAATTTTGCTCTTTCGATCCAAATGAAGACGGACGTTATATATTATGAAAGTTCCCATCTTGTATATACTACTAATAATAATCTAATACTGTTGATAGTGGCGTTAAATCCATGCGTTTACTTCCTTAACGACTAACATAAGTTAGACTGCTGATTTGATCGTCTTTGGAGCAACCAGTCAGCTTAAGTAAAAGGGTGATGCACCCCTATTAACTTTTAGTTTTAGTTTTAGTAGAGGTTTTACGGCGCTTGCAACTGCATAAGGTCATATGAGCGCCAGAGGATTAGAGGTGTTACAAGAGAGAAACAAACATAAAAAAAAGAATATTGGGAGATATGGACGATATATGTTTCATAGGAAAGAAGAAGCAAACCGCACCAATGCACCCGCCAAGCACCGACTTCCGTCACTGATAAGACCGAGTCAAATGAATTCTTCACAAAATGATCTGAAGTTCAAGAACGTTCAGTCTAGGATTCGAATCAGGGCCATCCGCTCAGTAAAAAGTTGTTCCCGCATCCGATCCGGACATTGCGGATTGCCTTCCAAGTAAGACAACTTCCTGGGTCTTCGGCATATTGTGGTAGGGTGGCCAGTTCCTTTCCACACCGACTTTACTACCCCAACTCGAAGTCAAGTACCCATTACTGCTGGGTGGGCAGGAGGGGGCGAAAAAAATCTGTGTCCGAAACGAGGCTCGAACACGGACTTTCTGCTTCGGAGACGAGCACACTAACCGCTCCGCCACCACACCCTCAGATCTGCTTCGTAGTTCAGAATGATACCAACTTAGCTTACGTAACTCCTAGTCGGTTTTTATGTCATGCCTCAACAATAGTATTCAAGCAGATATGATTCTTTTCAACATTACTCTCTCTCTCCCTCCCTCCCTCACTCTCTCTCTCTCTCTCTATCTCTCTCTCCCTCCCTCCCTCTCTCTCTCTGTCCCTCCCCCCTCTCTCTCTCCCTCCCTCTCTCTCTCTCTCTCTCTCTCTCTCTCTCTCTCTCTCTCTCTCTCTCTCTCCTGTTCTTTCTCTTTATGTGTCTTTCCTTTTCTTCGCATAACATTATTGTGCTACTATCATGATGTGCTGCAATATGAAAACGTAAGACTGAAAGGTAAAAGACGGCACCTTTTCATTGTCATGTATCCTAGGTGGCAGCACTTCTCAATATCTTCCGTCACGACTAAAAATACAAAAAAAACAAACAAGAATGTAGATGAAACCACAGAAGATAGAAAAAGAAACAGAAGGAATAACAAGCCCAAATAATGTTTCATAACATCTCACCACCCCCCACCCCCCACCCCCTGCCCTAATCTCCACCTACATAAAACACGTTTTTAAGTTAGTGTTTCCTAGGGATTGGTGTACTTTTAAAATGTTTATGACTGTTGAGTACTCAAGAGCCATGGTTGGCTTTGTTGCCCCTGATGGAAGGCTCAATTACAAAGCCAGCCCTGGGTCGTCTTACTAAAGGACGCCTAAATGTTTTATTTTACTCTTTGTTAAGATGAGCTGTGTGAATTGCACTGTTGTAAGGTGTCCCTGAGCGAAGGGTTCTATTTGAGTGTATGAGAGAGAAAGAAAACAAGAGAAAAATAGAGAGAAAGAGAGAGAGAGAAAGAGAGAGAGAGAGAGAGAGAGAGAGAGAGGGGGGGGGGGGGAGAGATAGACAGACAGACAGACAGACAGACAGACAGACAGACAGACAGACAGACAGACAAAGAGGAAGAGACGGAGATTTGTTTGAATAAAGAGAGGCACATCGACTCAGGATGGTCATTTTAGAGATGTGTGTGAGAGGGGAGGGGGGAGTAAGACAGACGAAGAGAAACATCAGAGGGAAAGTAGAGACGTAGGACCTACCAGTCGCATCCTCCAGCCACTCGCAGAGAAGGAGAGAGAGAGGGAGGGGGGGGGAAGAGGAAGAGAGAGATAAACCGGGGGAGGGCTGAGAAAGAGAAATAGAGAGAGAAACAGAGAGATAGAGAGAGAGGGGGGTGAGAGGGAAAGAGAGAGAGTAAGAGAGAGAGAGAGAGAGAGAAAGAGAGAAACAAGGTGAGTGAAAGAGAGAGAGAGAGAGAGAGAGAGAGAGAGAGAGAGAGAGAGAGAGAGAGAAACAGGGGAGGTGAGAGGGGGAGAGAAAGAGAGAGAAACAGGAGAAGAGAGATAGAAAGAGAGATAGAGAGCTAGAGAGAGAGAGAGAAAGAAAGAAAGAGAGAGAAAGAGAAAGAGAAAGAGAGAGAGAGAGAGAGAGAGAGAGAGAGAGAGAGAGAGAGAGAGAGAAAGGGAGAGACAGAAACAGATGAAGAGAGAGAAAGATAGAGAGCTCGAGAAAGAGGGAGAGACAAGACTGACTGAAACATCAGGCAAAGTGTAACGAAAAATAACCCATCTAATCTAAGCTGTGGTGCTCTCCTGCAAGCCACCTGAAGGAGAGAAGGAAACGATCCTAGGTCCAGAATTGTTGGCTTGCTCCGATCCAACCAGCGATGCGTGAACTCATTCTTGGCCAGCAGCAGCAACACCTAACTACAATCTGGAATGTATCTCGAGGGAATTCACCACTGTGCTACGTGACAAAGGTATAATATAACACAAAGGCTTCTAGCCAGGTAGCAGGGAGGAGTGAGTGCACTTACTGATCGGTGGTATACTATAATTGAGCGAAAACCTTGAAAATAACAACGGCAACTAAAACAATAACAACAACAACAACACTATAATTGAGCGAAAACCTTGAAAATAACAACGGCAACTAAAACAATAACAATAACAACAACAACAGCAACAACAACAACGACGACAAAGTGGAGAGTTTTCTTGTATATACATACATCATATATATTATATTATCTTATATTATATATATATATATATATATATATATATTATATTATATTATA
>NW_004797334.1:1425211-1436032 GCF_000002075.1 Aplysia californica | reverse complement strand
ACAGATGAAGAGAGAGAAAGAGAGAGAGAGAGAGAAAGAGGGAGAGACAAGACTGACTGAAACATCAGACAAAGTGTAACGAAAAATAACCCATCTAATCTAAGCTCTCTCCTGCAAGCCACCTGAAGGAGAGAAGGAAACGATCCTAGGTCCAGAATTGTTGGCTTGCTCCGATCCAACCAGCGATGCGTGAACTCATTCTTGGCCAGCAGCAGCAACACCTAACTACAATCTGGAATGTATCTCGAGGGAATTCACCACTGTGCTACGTGACAAAGGTATAATATAACACAAAGGCTTCTAGCCAGGTAGCAGGGAGGAGTGAGTGCACTTACTGATCGGTGGTATACTATAATTGAGCGAAAACCTTGAAAATAACAACGGCAACTAAAACAATAACAACAACAACAACAACAGCAACAACAACAACAGCAACAACAACAACGACGACAACGACGACAACACATATATACACTCACAAAGAAAGAGAATATTACAGAGAAAGTGGAGAGTTTTCTTGTATATACATACATCATATATATTATATTATAATTGTAGTAGCTTTTCCACATTACGTAAGATTGTATTGTAATATCTGCTATCGCCAAAAGGTATGAGGTGGGCAAATTCTGAGTACAAATCAAGTTATCCAATCAGTGTTTTTTAAAGAAAAGTTTACTCTTGGAAACTAATGAAGTACTAAACTTCAAAGGGCAGAAGTAATGGTTCTGGTTTTCAGATATTTGGTCACCCTGTTTTTCTAAAAAAACGTTCTATATATTTTAGACCATAGCTCGATTCACGCAAACTGTTAATCACAGCAAAGTCGTGCAATAAACTTGGTTTATCTAGAAAAACACTAGTCTCGGCCAGCTCTGTTCCCAATTGTCTTGGTACTGGTTTCGCCACTTCGCTATTCAGAAGCGACCTAATAACCCGCTACTGGCGTAAGCAAAAACTCACGTAACGGGCAGGTAGCCCTGGTGGTGTAGATTTTGCACTTGGCTTACGTGAGGAAAAACAAGTGTGCATTCTCGGCAGACTTACGTAAGATAGAGGAGGGATAGAGAAACCTACAGGAGCATTTTTTTCTTCTTTATTAAAAGATCAACCCTTTAACCGGACGCTCTTGGTCAGAGGTCTTGTACTCGCGGCTCGCAAGCCAGTTGAAGTCCCCCAGGACGATATTTTGCGGCACCAACTTGACATAATTTGAGTCACGACATGGTAGAATCAGGCGCTTGTCAAAATAACGAAATCGGAGAAACAGGCATTATTCGACTAGTTTGGACATTTTTAAGGAATTTTTTTTTGGGGAGCTTAACCTTTTTTAAGTCCATATAAAAACACATTTCCATGTCAATTGTTACTGAAAAATATTGATTAAAGACACAAAATAAATTATTTTTCAATTTTCCCTGACTCTTTAGCTATTGGAGTTACTAAAGTTTGGCGGCCATTTTCAAGCTAATTTCACTGCTGAAACCAGGCGACCTCACTTTTTTCAATCGCAAATATCTCGGAGTTCTATACACGATAGATGGATATTTATTTCATTGGAAGCAAGGCAAATAAATCAGCTTTCAGATGATACCAATAACTTCACATTCCCAAAAAACTGACGAGCGCCTAATTCCACCACGTCGTGCAACATTTGACGTCAAAGCGATGTCTTGGTTGAGCCTGACATTTTTTCCCTACATTCACCTGTTGTGCGAGACGCTGTCTAGGATTTTTTAAATATTAAATTATCACGTATAGGCTACAATAGCTCACATTTGTTTCAGTTTGCGGGGCTGTTGTTGACAAGTTTCAACCTTAATGTCAAAGGAAAGCACGCCAGTATGTCACAGGCCAAGTTTTCCACAGGCCTCGACAGTGCCCTGCACAATGGAAGTTACCACTGACGTTCTCAAAAAGAGTAGATGAACGATTGATTGTTTGTAGGGATTGAATTTCATTTTTCAATTGTTTTTTTTTAAACGAAAGAACAATAATTGTTAAAATTGTGTAGAGTAAGTTAATTTGACTTGCATACAAAAAGGGGAAATATTGAACTACAACTGAATTGACGTTTAAGAGGAACGGTCTCTACACAACCAATTTGTGACAAACTGGGCAGCTCCTTCTGTAGGTGTCAAAACTACAGACAGACGATTTAGCAGCGAGAGCATACGACCAGAAATAAAACAGAAGGAAAAGAAGAAAAAGGAAAAAGTAAGCAAGATAATATACACAACGAGACACCTACAAACGCATTCACAAGCTACAGCTACTGAATGTAGACTGGAATAAGAGCTTTCCTAATGTGTATGTAAAGCAGAGCCCGTCACAAATCGAAGCGTTGAACTATACTCTAAAGCTGTGGCCATTATCGTCAAGAGTACTTGAGCACACGAAGACCGCTAGCAGTGAAAAGTTTTTTTCCCGAGAAGGAAGCCTCTTCAGATCCTCAGGCAGTATGCAATCAGTACAGAAAGTAAACATTAGTCGGGACACAATGAAGATAAGTATCTGTTGTTGAACTTGAGCAGAGATCCTACCTCACACGTCGCTCAAGTAGAAAGAATGTCAGGTATCTCAACACGTCAGAGAAGACTAGTACTGCTTTTACTTTCATTAATAAAGAAAATAATGTACCATCTTTATCATGTTCCCCTTGGCTTATTCGCAGCTGGAACCGTAAATAAACGATGTTACGTCACATGTAGGTCCGCCATCGAATCTAATGGTGACGATAGAACCTATTGCTCTCAGAAAAGACAAGAGAGCACTTTTCTCTGTACCCGAAGCCTGTAGAACGCAGGCATATATACGCAGGTGTCAGGATGGTATTTTGCAGGCTGTTTTTGGCGTGTGTAAGTGTAAGACAACGCTCTCTGAGACAGCCGGGCGCGGTCGTCAGTGCTCCAAAAGGCAGAGAAGTAACCACAGTACAAGCTACCAATCTTTCGCTGCTGACACACAGGTGTATTACGGCCCTTTTCATCAATGCGACACTGATGAAATCATAGAAAGAGCAGAGAAATGCATTAAAAAAGTGAAAAAATGTTTGAGGGAAATTATTTTTAAAACATAATGCTAACTGAAAATTTGCCGGTGACTTGTGTGCCCCAAAACAGTAGTCCTAGCACCCCTTTCAACATTTCGCAAACATTTTGATTTCGCAAACATGTTTAGAAACCACTAGATTTGTAAAATTAAGTCGCTCGCTAAAAAACAACCATGAATAAAAAACAAAACAAAAATAAAAAACGTGTTTGGGTGGCTTCCACAAAGATTTGTCACTAACAAATGCTTCAGACTGACCTGCTCGAATACTGCTATATTCGAGATTGAAACATATTGCTTTTTACTAATTTTTAGATGTCACGTCATAAACAAAAATACCTCTTACTAAAAACAATAATATGAATTTGTTATATATATATATATATATATATATATATATATATATATATATATATATATATATATATATATATATATAAAATTGTATCTTATTTGTGTGTGTGTGTGTGTGTGTGTGTGTGTGTGTGTGTGTGTGTGTGTGTGTGTGTGTGTGTGTGAAAGAGAGAGAGAGAGGGAGGCAGCGTGGTGGAATCAGGCTCTCGTCAAAATAATCAAAGTGAAGAAACTTGCATTTTTCCGTTTGTGAATTTTTATCAAATTTTTGGGGGGGTTTTGGCTCAACGCCTTTTATGCCCATTAAAGAACACATTTCTGTGTGGACATTTCTGAAAAGCGTTGAATAAATGCACAAAAATGTCAATGTTCAGTTGCCACGGACTCTTAAGCTAAGGAAATAACTAATCTTTGCGGCCATTTTCTCACTAATTTTACATCTGAAAACAGGTGACCCCTACCTCCTTCTTTCGCTAATATCTCCACTTGTATTCAAGATAAATGAATATTTTTCCATCCAAATAAATACAAGTTAATAAGCTTTAAGATGATATTAATAACTCTACAAGCCCCAACATTGACGAGAGCCTGATTCCACCACGCTTCCTCACACACACACACACACACACATAATATATATATATAATATTTAACAAGACCGATGCAGAAAAGGAACAGCATGTATGGTAATAGTGACAGAAAGTGTACTTGGGTACTAACCATAAAGATGGGATACATAATCGTGACAATGTTATGCTCAGTTAGGTAACATCTGCTGTACACAGAACGACCTTTCCCAATAAGCATGAATTTGACGCCGTCGTAACGTGACAGTGCGGCTTCGATAAAAAGAGTTCCTGTCGCAGAGTATATGGGTAGTGGCTATCACTCATACGTGACATGTTATTCAAGAGAGAGCGTTTCAAAAGTAGACGTCCACTTTTTTTTTTTGTTTTGTTTTGTTTTGTTTTGTTTCGTACTAAGAAAAAACTGGGACAAGTGAAGAGCTCTTCAAATGCAAATTTTTTTAAAGTCCTGTTCGGGGACTCGAAGAAGAAACTTGCCTCGAATAGTCCTGCATGACACGAAAATAAGCTATTGAGCTATCGATATTTTAAAAACAAAAGCCTGTGGGTGGTTGGCAGGTGCTGTGGTGTGGTTTGCTTCTTCTTTCCTATCAAACATCTATCGTCCGCATCTCCCCCCTCCTTCTTTTTTATGTTTGTTACTCTCTTGTAACACCTCTAATCTTCTGGCACTCGTATGACCTTATGCAGTTGCGAGCGCCGTAAAACCTCTACTAAAACAAAACATTATTAACGTTATTAGAACGTTAAAAAGAGACTTCACAAATAGCACTTCAGCCTTCAACTTCAGCTGTGTATTTTAGAGAAAGAAAATATTTTTAAAAATAAATTTTAATTAATTAATTTTTTTTGAGGGGGAGTTATACGGCGCTCGCAAATGCATATTAGGTCATATGAGCGCACAGCAGCTGTGCTTGGAGTGTCTATAAAACAGATTACAGAAATAAATGCACCACCTGCATCATACATTATTCGTTCTAAGGGGGGGGGGGAGTAGATAAAGTGTGTATAGACAATGAAGGAATTATCTAAATTAATAATGCGGTTGCTGGGTTTTTTTTACTACAAAAGAGAAAAATGTGATGATGATGATGATGATGATGACGATGATGATGATGATGATGATGATGATGATGATGATGATGATGATGATGATGATGATGATGATGATGATGATGATGATGATTTCAACACATAGCTAGCACTCACCTAAATTCACTAGTCATTGCTTCCAACCCCATGTTTATGCACACAAGTTTCCCCAAGTTTCATGCCCACTTGACGTTTAGTATAATTTATGCGCACCATATAAATGTGCGTTAATGACGACGCCTGTTCATAATATAGCTTTTACATTTACTTTTTTAAATCGGGTTGCCAATAAAGCTCCATTAATACACAATGAAGAAGTAATAATGTTGTAAATTCCCCGCAAACGCAACTGCCCATGGTTTTTTGTGTTTTTCAAAACAAGTGTGTAATAACAATGCTGCTACTGAATCTGGTGATGACTGCGAGGTGTGTATAGGGAGAATCTGTTAATAAAATTCAAGCGAGCGTGCTTGCGCGCATGCGTACGGCATGTGTGCACGACATTAAGTGTATGTTTGTGTGTGTGTATACGTGTGTGTATGTGTGTGTGTGTGTGTGTGTGTGTGTGTGTGTGTGTGTGTGTGTGTGTGTGTGTGTGTGTGTGTGTGTGTGTGTGTGTGTTTGTGTGGGTACGTGCGAGAGTGCGTGTATTTTTAAAGAAAAGCAATAACAAACTATATTTATTTGATCGCAGCAATGTACTGAAATACTAACAAAGCCCCTAAAAAGTTGCTTAACCCTATCCGCACGTCGTGTTTTACAATCGTATCCATACGACGTAGACAACTCTGTGCCACCACTTTCCAAAGAGGAAATTTACTCGTTAATACGATCCGTACGCTTTGCATAGCAGTCTGTCAAAATGGTTTTTTTGAGAAATACTGAAAGTTTCAAAGAGATTTTCGTACTATATTAGAAGTATTCTAAAAAGTGAAGAATACAACCCTGGGGCACGAAATGGCCCCAGGGCGTACGGATAGGGTTAAGGTTAACTCATATAGCTGATATTGGTGACAATGAAAGTGATGGCAAAATGAAGAAAGTTAAAATGTATCTTTCTTAAAATGTATTTACCATTTTTTTCCTCCTGGCCACTCAAAACATGCTCCGACTTCTTCCGATAATATCCTTAGTTAATCCGTTTGTTCGAAATTAATCCAAACAAGACGGACTCGGCAAATGCACGAGAGAGAGAGGGAGAAATAATATTAAAACATAATGTCGTTCCCTTCATTACAATCGGGACATACACGTTTCATCTAGCCAAGCAACGCGTGACAGATACACACAAACTACAAAGACTGCGCGTAACTCCTGGCTCAACTAGAAAGAAATGAATGTGAGCAGCGACTAGCGACATAAACGCGCGTACAGTTCGTGCGTGAGCTGGACAGAAATCAATTCTTCGGTTAACCGGTTATTATTTTTTTCCAACAAAGAATACTTGTTCAATATCTTCCACTGTATACATTATACAAACCATTGTTATACTCGAATCACTTTCTCAGAAGTGTTTCAATATTTGTGAAAAAAAGGTTTCAGACTTGTGAAGGTGGGTGGTTGGCAGATGCTCTGGTGTGGTTTGTTCCTTCTTTCCTATCAAACTTCTTTCGTCTTATCTCCCCTTTTTCCTTTTCATGTTTGTTACTCTCTTGTAACACCTATAATCTTCTGGCGCTCATATGACCTTATGCAGTTGCGAGCGCCGTAAAATTTCTGCTAAAACTTAAAGAGTACTGAAGAGATACGGGAACTAAACCTTTCGATATACCCTGGCGCTACCAAGTTTTCGAATGCGTAAACTAGCACTCTACGGGTGTTACTATATTCGATATAAAATAATGTGTTGGAACACGATTACATTTTACATTCATAGTTCAAACAGATGCCTGCTTTATATGACGTGGGTCCTCTCGAAACATTCTCCAGAAAGATTGAAACCAGTTTATATTTGTTAAAGAAGTGAAACCAGTTTATCTTAGTTAAAAAAACGAAACCAGTTCATCACAAACAGTGAGTACGTCTAAAACTCGGTTATCCAAGTACCAGAGAAACGAATAGATCGATGCCCAGCACTCTCCTTCCGAACGTGAGTGAGAGAGGGGAAGGAAGGATGAAGGAAGCCTCCCCCTTCTCTCTTGTATTCACGTGCTCTTTCCCGAGCGTTTGGTTGCTTATTCATTCAGGCAGTAGCTCGAGGGCGCAGGCTGACTCTGCTAACCCCGATGGCATTCAAAGTTTATTGGGCGTTGCAAGCAATAATAATATTTAATTATTGTCCCAGAAACAGTCCTTTTGGGACGGTCGACCAGCTCCGCTGCGCCTTGGCTGAAAGTTTTTTGGGTTTTTTCGCTTTTATTCAATAGTTACTTTAAATACTTTTTTCGTGTTTTTTTAAAAAACTAAAAGACCTAACATAAAATTTATCTGCACCTGCACATCTCAACCGTTTTTCTCATTGGCTGTAAATGGTGGGAAGTCCCTTTATTTTCTTTAGGTACGTCTGTCTGTCTGTCTGGTTGTCTGTTTTCTGTCTGTCTGTCTGTCTCTCTCCCTGTCTCTCGGACAACCTCTCTCTGTGACTTTATCTTTGTCTCTCTTATTTTCTCTTTCTTTATCTATCTATCTCTCTATCTCTCTATCTCTCTATCTCTCTATCTATCTATCTATCTATCTATCTATCTATCTATTTATCTATCTATCTATCTATCTATCTATCTATCTATCTATCTATCTATCTATATCTCCAAAGAACAGTTGAACTTCACTTCTATTATTTTTACAGGTTCAAATTGAACAGACTTCATTATTATTTCACGCGTTGTTTAGAGGGATATTACATCCTTTAGCCAAAACATTCTGGTTCAAAATGGCAGATGTTCCCCGGAAAATAACAAAGTCCCTGAAATAAAACAAAATATGTATAGATAATATATTTTTCAGAGGGATATCTTGTACTATCCTCAGATAGCTTCTCGAACGTGGAAATGGTACAGTCGTAGATGCAGATCTTCCTTGAGAATGCGGACCGTTGAGATGATGGAAAGTCATTGCTGCAGACATCGTCTGCGCACAGACGTCTCATGGGACTCGACTACTGAATTCTGCACCCTGGTGACGTTTAAAAGGGTGCAAACAGAGTGTGTTTGACCTGAAATGGTCGTTTTGTCAGGGAATTTTTAGTTCTGATTCTCTACATGTCCTAACTGATGGACCATAATTTCCACCCTCGACATCAAAGAAGGCCTTAAGGGCACTTTAATATTATTTCTGTACCTTGTTCGAAACTTACAAAATGAGTTGGTGGTGAGGAAATGTCGAAAACAAAAAGCTCTCTGCTCTTTATTAATCTTAGCCATGATCTCAGCAGTCAAAGGAAACTCGAGAAAAGCTATCTGCAAACCTCTGTTGGCCTGGGTGTTAGACTAGATCTACTGTAGTTTGCAATATGGCGCAATGGTTGGGATTTTTAGTTTTAGGCCCAATGCAAACTAGTGTGTCATGCTACTAAAATGGGGATATAGCTGAAAATGGGTTGTTCTTTTATTACCCCGCAATGTAGAGCAAAACTATTATGTGGATTTATCTAAAAAGAATATCAGACAAATTCCTTTTTACTTTCTATTGTCGTCAACAAGAAAACAAAGGGATTACTGGAAAATGCATTTTGGTACTTATAGTAGTTTTCACGTTTATCCTTTTGTCCTATAATTTACACTATACCGTAATCTACCTTTATCCTATAATGCCTCAGATGCCACATCAGATCTATTTTCAGTAGTGATTGTCTAGCAATTGGGTGTTGGGTGTGGTAAAAGAAAAGAAACTTTCACATGGACTCTAGTTAAAAACGGATTTTTATTCCTGGTTGTACACTAATTTGCCCAATTAGAGTTTGATCAATTACCGCTGCCGAATCACGTGACTTTGGCACGTGAACTGGCCTGAAATAAAAATTGAACCAGATTCTGAACTCTATGCGTACGTCTTGCTTTACTATCGTATCCATACGACGTGGGAAACTCTGTGCCACCATTTTCAAAGAGGAAATTTACTCGTTAATCCGATCCGTACGCTTTGCATATTAGTGTGTCAAAATGATTTTTTGAATAATACTGAAAGTTTCAAAGAGGTCTTAGTACTAGAAGTATTTTAAAATGTAAAGAATACAACCTCGGGGGAACAAAATGACCCCAGGACGTACGGATTGGATTAATATCCTCGAGATTTCAGGGCAAATCTTCAATACATAATATTTCTAAAAACTTCAAACTTGTATTCAAATAATACGGTCTTTCAGCCACACCTCTGATCTTCTGGAAGGAAAGGTCCTCGCCTAGCCTTCTCGGACAAGGGCGAAAAATCTCGGAGGTCCCGTGTGCAAGTTGCGCACGTTAATGATTCATTGGTGGTATAAAATCGATAAGAGTAGGCTTCGGCTGCCCACCAGGGCAAAATTCAAAATGTCCTTTTAACTTAAAATGATTACAAGTGTCCTGTGCGCAAATAAATTATTACCTTATGCAGTTGCGAGCGCCGTAAAATACTAACAAAAACAAATCATGTGGTATGTCGTAATTTGCTTCTCGTTTAAACCCCGTGCGCCCTCTGTGTAGATCGAGCTTAAAAACAAAGAAACGAACAAACAATAAAAATCAAGAAATAAAAAACAAATAGTATTTGAAGCTGGGTGACTTCTCAACGTGAGGTGGAAAGGTTAAGACAAACGTATGTCAATTGTCATGATGTTTATTTAGATGCAGCCGCGGTTCGACCTTAGAGCACAGTTGCGCAGTGCCGCTCAAAATGTTTTAATAATTTACTACGAAACTACCCACAAACATGAAATAAAAGAAGCCAGAAAGAAACACTAAACAAATATTATATCAAAACAAGGTACTCGCTGGCGCCGCCAAAAGCGCGGTAAAACATGTACTATGCCATGCCAAAGTCATCACGCTTTAACTAATAATAGGACATTCAAAAGTGGTAACCTGACCTACAAATCTCTCTTTTGGGATAACCCAAGCGATGACGACACTTGTGAGTTTGGCGGTATATTCATATCAATAAGACGGCACATCTCAAATGTGCATCCACGAAACATAGCCCACAGCAAGCAGTCTAAAAAACAAACGCTATAGGCTGTACACTATTCTATGCCAAAATTACGTGATCCCCGGAGCAATTAAATAGAGTTCTTAGGTGAATTGTGATTGGTTCATTGTCTTGCCACTATTTTAAGTAACTCTGTGACAGTGAACCTGAGGGAGGTGAAGGTGACATAGTACTTTAGTCACCGTCCTGTGAGTTGTGCCATTGAATGGTTTTGTAGTGGAGAAGTGAAAGTTATCACTCGAGTGTTCAGTTCCAATGCATGATTAAGAAATTGATCATTAGCTAAGAAACAGATTTACATGCAGTTCTAGAAATCAAAACGACAAGTAAAAAGAAGGAAAACAAAAGCATAAGGTCCTCCTTCACCAACCCAAAGATCCTACAGTCTCATTTACTATGCCCTTGACTATTTTCAACCTGCTATAATAGTTTAAAATTGTGCACGCCCCTGTTTAGATGGTATAATATACAACATTCTTTTTACAAAGTGGCGTCGGTGGCCTTGTAGTTATATGGCAGATTGTTCTTTCTCTCTCACTTTCTCACTCTCTCTCTCTCTCTCGCTCTCTATCGCTCTCTCTATCGCTCTCTCTCTCCCTCTCTCTCTCTCTCTCTCTCT
>NW_004797334.1:1417903-1423480 GCF_000002075.1 Aplysia californica | reverse complement strand
TTATTCCCTTTCCGCCCCCGCTTCCAACACCCAGATACAACAAAAGGGTTGGCGTCTTGTTGGAGGGCCGGGGGAACTTCCAGTTCAACTAGTCTATCTCACGCGATTTCACAGACCAACACTTTCTAAACTACAAACAACCACTCCCCCTGTTTACATGAAACAGAAGTGGAATCTGTAGCCTAGACTAGTGGTTAGGCTACCGGACTCGTAATCGTGAGATTGCGGGTCGGTGGGGGGTTCGAGCCTCAGCTCAGTCCGACCCTGGGTCATTGGGAAACACGCTTCACACGAATTTACCCCCTGGCTCGGTCCTTTCGGACGTCAAACTCGGAGGTCCCGCCTCTTACATAACCTAACAGTGTTGACAGAAGCGTTAAATTTATACATTTAATTCACCATTTCACGGAATAGACATAATATTTCTACATTGCCAATATGGGCAATGTTGAGTTTACAGGAGTCCAGCTTCTATAAGGGTCGCTCTTCACGTTTCACTTCAGTAAGTACTGAACATATTATACCAAAATACTGTCTACTGTTTTCCTCTCAATGTTTGCATGAGGTCCCAGCTTTTAACTTTAATTTTGCGGAAACCTGTTTCATGCGGGGAATAATAATATGTAAGGCAGCGTGGTGGAATCAGGCGCTCGTCAATTTTTGGGCATGTAGAGTTATTGGTATCATCTTGATGCTTGTTCACTTGTCTTTAAATGGATGAAAAAATATCCATTTATCTTGAATACAAGTCGAGATATTTGCGATTAAAGGAGGTGGGGGTCACGTCCTGTTTTCAGAGGTAAAATTAGTGAGAAAATGGCCGCCAAAGATTAGTTATTTCTTTAGATTAAGAGTCGTGGTAACTGAGAATTTACATGTGTGTGCCTTTAATCAACGTTTTTCAGAAACATCCGCACAGAAATGAGTTCTTTAAAGGGAATGAAAGGTGTTAAGCAAAACAAAAACAAACAAAAACGCCCAAAAATTGATAAAAATTCACAAACCTGAGGAAAAAAATGCAAGTTTCTTCACTTTGTTGATTATTTTGACGAGAGCCTGATTCCACCACGCTGCCTCACATACTATTGTTCCCAAGGACACGCACTGTGGGCAATCTCAATGTCGTTCATTCCGACGCATAACCCACCATCAAAAACGCTGGGACCCACGGTTAATTAAAATATCGACAGTCGGTTTATGTGAAACAAGTACAAATAGTGGAGTGACTCACTCAGAAGAAGATCGTATCAATATAAAATACAATAAGCTCATTCGTTTTTGGTTTGGGTTTTTTCATTTTCAAGCCTAGAACAGGCATTAACAAAAGGTTTTATGACTTCAACCATGGACTATAGATCTTGCGGGGTTACTCATTAAGCTGTAAAGAACGAACAAATAGACATCTGTTGAACATATAAATGTATATAATTATCTTACCTGGCGTTGGAACAAAAAAAAGACAAGTGTTCGATTTCCAAGTCGTGAAGAACTGTTAACCCGTTATTTCTCACTTCCTAGTGAGTTTGTTTTGTTGTTTTTTTTTTGGGGGGGGGGGGGGGGTAAAGTGTTTTACGGCGCTCGCAACTGCATAAGGTCATATGAGCGCGCGGGACAAACTTAATATTTTCAGTTGGTAGGAATTTTTTAAATTTTGCCTGGGTAGCGGCCGAAGCCTACTCTTATCAATTTTAGACCACCAAGGGATCTTTAACGTGCGCAACTTGCTCACGGGCCCTCCGAGATTTTTCGCCCCTGTCCGAGAAAGCTAGGTGTAGATTGTTCCTACCAGAAGATCAGGGATGTCCCAGAAAGACAGCAGTAAGGAGGAGCCAAGGTGTAGCAGTAGAAAGGCTGCAGAAAGAATCAGGAGCCCAGAGGAGGGGGCAAAGGAGGTGAGGGGGGGGGGGGGGGGGCAGAAAGTGGAAATGAAAGCAGATAACAGAACATTGCTAGAGAACAGGAAAGAAGGTGAAAGGAGACAGTTTTAGAGATGAAAATTTGTCGGTCGCTACCCGGATTCGAACCCGGGACCTGTGAATGAGAAGCCAACTCCTTAACCTCTAGGCCTCGAGAGCCCCCCCCCCCCCCCCTAATGAGGTTAACTTTTTCATTCAATCCAGGTTGGCCTCGGGACGGCCAAAACCGCCCGCCCCTTATATGATATATAATATGTCCACATGGTTAAACACTCACACACATACACACGCACACACAATCACACACAAACACACACACAAACACACACACACACACAAACACACACACACACAAACTATATTTGCAAATATTGTCAAATACAGTTTCAGTACGGTTTTAAAGCAAACACTCGGGCCGTTAAGTCCTCTAGTACTAGGAAACACAAAGGGGTGACATGCGGTGGCTTTAGAAAAAGCACCAAAGTGATATTAGATTCAGCTTGCGTTTCACACCCCAAGAAATTGTGAGGCAGCGTGGTGGAATCAGGCTCTCGTCAATTTGTGGGCATGTAGAGTTATTGGTATCATCTTAAAGCTTGTTCACTTGTCTTTATTTAAATGAAAAAAAAAGGCCATTTGTTTTTAATACAAGTCGAGATATTTGCGAATGAAGGAGGTGGAGGTAAAATTAGTGAGAAAATGGGGGCCAAAGATTAGTTATTCCTTTGTTTGAAGAGTCCGTGGTAACTGAAAATTTACATTTTTTGTGTCTTTAATCGACGTTTTTCAGAAAAATCCACACAGAAATGAGTTCTTTAATAGGCATAAAAGGTGTTGAGCCAAAAAACAAAAATTTGATAAAAATGCACAAACCTGTGGAAAAATGCAAGTTTCTTCAGTCTGATTATTTTGACGAGGGTCTGATTCCCCCACGCTGCCTCACAGTTTGATTTAACCCTCTCGGTACGTCGTGTTTTACTATCGTATCCATACGACGTGGGGAGCTCTGAGCCACCACTCAACCCTATCCGTACGTCGTGTTTTACTATCGTATCCATACGAGGTGGGGATCTCTGTGCCACTACTTTCCAAAGAGGAAATTCACTTGTTAATCCGATCCGTGCGCTTTGCATAACAGTCTGTCAAAATTATTTTTTAAAGAAATTTGAAAGTTTCAAAGAGATCTTAGTATTCTAAAATATAAAGAATACAACCGCGGGGATACGAAGTGATTCACAATCAACCAAAAGTTCCTATTTATTTGATCAAAAAAGCCATATGATCTAGCCAATATGAAGTAGTTCTGAAGTCACCGAATGTCTTTCTCTCATTACAGTAACGAACTCAAGAAAACGTTGGGATGTCGCCAAGAAGTAAGCATGCCAGTTTGTCACAGGCCTTGACTGTGCCCTGCATGATGGAAGTTATCACTGACACATTGAAAAAGAGTAAATTAATTATTGATTCATTATATGAATTGAATTTTATTTTTAAATTGTTTTTAAAGAAAGAAGATTCGTTGTTGCAATGTTAAAGAGTAATTTAAACTTGCTTAGATTTGCATACAAAAAGGAAGAGATATTGAACAGCACAGTCAAGCTGAATTGACAGTTTAGAGGGACTATCACTACACCACCAATTTGAAGATGGAGAATAAAGAACTTAAGCTACAACTACAGAGCTAAAGAGCTGTAATTATGATCGTAAATCAATACTCAAATACTTAAATGAGATTGTGACAAACTGGACGACGAATGTCGAATAACTTTGCTACTTTTCAACCTAAACCTTTCAAACTTTAGAAACTGCTTTATAAATACCTCAATCATATATCTGGTGAATTACAGCTTAAAAGAGTGAAAAATAGAAATTTTTAAAATTGAAAACACGTTTTGCCTCTCCTGAAAAATTTGCCTCGCTACCTACGCAGGACCATTCGCCGTTTAGAACGGCAGCTGTGACAAACTGGGCAACCCCCGACAAAAAGAGATATACAAGTACACCAAAGGGAACATTTCACAAACTCCCACTGTGTCTTGGTTTTTGACAATGTTTAATGCTTCACATCTGCATTTTATTGTTAACTGAATTATTTGTAACATATTGCATCATTTTCGGGCTCATTGTTTGAATCCATTAGGTGCTTTATATAAAACACATTAACAAGTCAATATCCCTTTAACTATTTTTCCATAACAGAATATCCCCGCATTATTTTCGTTTTATTTCAGTCTGACAATTTTTTAAAGCCTTCAGTGCTGCCATTCTGCTCTTTCATTTTGGTTTATCCAAGTTTTGTTTCGAGTGTCTGTCACAACGACATATCAACATTTCGCGGTCCATATCTCCCTGTCTCTCTTTCTCCTCTGCCTTTTTTGTCGCCGTTTATCTATCAATCTATCTATCTATCTATCTATCTGTCTATCTATCTATCTATCTATCTATCTATCTATCTATCTATCTATCTATCTATCTATATGGATACTGCAGAGGTATAGATATGATATACATATGTGTCACGACGCAGTGGAATCAGGCCCTCGTCAATTTTTGGGCATGTGGAGTAATTGGTATCACCTTAAAGCCTGTCCATTTGTCTTGCTTTTGATGAAAACAAAAATTGTCTTTGATACAAGTCAAGATATTGGCGATTGAAGGAGGTGGGGATCTCCTGATTTCAGAGGTAAAATTAACGAAAAAATGGCTGCCAAAGTTGAGTTATTTCCTTGCTTCAGAGTCCGTGGAAACTGAAAATTTACATCTTTTATGCTTTTAATCAACGTTTTGCAGGAAACAAAATATCCTCACAGAATTGTGTTCTTTTATGGGCATGAAAGGTGTTGAGCCCACCAAAAAAATTCAATTAAAAAAAATCCCGAAACCAGCAGAAAAATGCCAATGTCTTGACTGTTATTATTTTGACGAGCGCCTGATTTCACCACGATGCCTCTCATATATATAAATTGTTCTTTTAAGCAATGGTTAAGGTTTTTAATTCGTAGCATTCATGGAAGAGCTAAGGTGTTTAAAAGAAGAGGATAGAGATTTCACATGTCCGACGTTCCCCAAGAGGCCCGAATCGGTGGCTGAAATGTGATGGTATGGAGTGGAATCTCTGCTCTTTATCGTACACGTGTGGTTACTTTTCAAAAGCAACCTCAAAGGAGGACGGTATTGTGAGGAAAGTCTTCGCCATGGTGACTACCCTACATGGCACGGATGACCGAATGTGCTAACAAGACAAGGCCCGACCACAAATGGCTACGATCAGTGAAAACTCTTACCAAACCCATCAAATCGTTGTTCTGGACTGGCCTGAAAGATCAACAAGCCTTAACTTACAACCATAAGGACATTAATTCAGTCAATGAACAGATGTTTTATGTCAGTAATTCAAGCTGGAAGAGGACACATGCCATACTGAGCAAACTTTAATTGGGATTTTACAAGGGTCAGTGTGAACAAAATCATTTCCTTTAAATAAGGAAAGACATTTGTCAATTCTTTTCAAATCATGTTGGCAGCAATTGATATCTCGTGTACCAAATTTATCTTGTCTATGTTGAAAAGTAAATGAGTTATTGTACTTTTAGAGTGGGTGAGACAGAACTTTTGCAACACGGTATATTATTATCATTATCATAATTATTATTGTTTGCAT
>NW_004797334.1:1415431-1416645 GCF_000002075.1 Aplysia californica | reverse complement strand
AATAATAGATAGATAGCATCTGTATAGCGCAAATCCCCGCTCAACAGCAAGCTCTATGCACTTCACAATCTATACTATTACCCCAACGGACCTTAGAGCATTCTGAAACTAACTCAACTTCCTGGGAAACATACAGTGCAATCTGCCGTTTACAGGCGCTAAAACATTAACATACTGACAAAATCTTTCGCTGTCTATGGCCAGGTACCCATTCCCACCTGAATGAAGTGAGGAAAATTTGTGTAAAGCGCCTTTCCCAAGGACACAACGTCGGGCCCGCGGCTCTCACCCCCCGACCCCGCAACCTCACAATTACAAGTCCGGTAGCCTAACCACTCGGCCACCGACGCCACAGCATGAGGTAGGACCTATCTGCCTGAGTCTGTGGAAACATGAACCTGATCTCTGATACCTCATGGCACGTGTAGTGATAATATTATGAGCTTACGTTAACTCGTTTGTAATCAGGTTGTACTGTGGTGTGGATGATTCTGATACACGTCTCCAAGTTGGAATTCTTGAATCTTAGCTTATCGTGTGAGGTGTGATCATGGACTTCACCCTCTTTAACTGGGGTGATGGTCACGATAACACCCATCTTACGGCATATGTGCCCAAGATTCGATTTCCAGCATAGATTGTTTTGATCGCGAAAAATCAAAATTATCTCAATTCTTTTTCACGAATTTTTCTCACTTCACCAGGGTAGAAATGGGTACCCAGCCATAAACAGCGAACGATGTGTCAGTGTGTTATTGTTTTAGCCGCTATAAATGACATCTTGTTATTTATTTTCCCTAAGGGGTTCAGATTGTTTCAGGATGATTTCATTATATAATGTTGTTATGAAAAGGCCACTTACTAAATCCGCAAGCAAAACAGTTTTCTCAAAGTTTTTTTCTCCAAATATTGGTACCTGAAGCCATTTGTCATTGAGAAGGTGCAGCATTTGAAGCCATTGTAAAAACAAAGAAATGGTGTAAAGGTGCGGTGGCGGAGCGGTTAATGTGCTCGTCTCGGAAGCGGAATGTACGGGTTCGAGCCTCGGTTCGGACAAGGATTTTTTTCGCCCCCGCCTGCCCACCCAGCTGTAATGGGTACCTGACTTCGAGCTGAGGAAGTAAAGGCAGCGTTTTAAGGAACTGGCCACCCAACCACAATAATATGCCAAAGGCCCAGGAAGTTGTCTCACGAACAAGGCCATCCCCAATATC
>NW_004797334.1:1412036-1413460 GCF_000002075.1 Aplysia californica | reverse complement strand
ATAGATAGATAGACAGATAGATAGATATATAGATAGATAGATAGATAGAGAGATAGATAGAGAGATAGATAAATAGATAAATAGATCCGAGAAGAACAATTTTGCTTGCTTTTTCTTGTTTCCGACCACAAGTCTGTTCTATCCGTTGTTCTTTATATTATTATTTTCAGTGTGACACATTGATACCCAATAAAAGAACACAAGTCAGTTGAAAAAAAGAAAGACAATAACGTTTACTGCTCATGCATTCATCTTTATTTTCTACACTATTGCAAAACCAAACAACCACACACCTAGCTCTGTAAATCGTGAAATCGTTATGGCATCCTGCCCCCCCCCCCTTCTGGAAAATGAGAAATAAATGAAATATCCCACGGACTCTCTAAGCTCCCTTTACACACTATCGTGATCGTTTGTATTATTTACTAGAGGTCCGTCTAATTTGTTCCAGCGATCACAACTTCCTTCATCGTGGTTAGCAACATCCTGAGCTACAACAATAGCCGAGATATGTCCTTCGTCAAAACAACGGCACTGTTATGTGGTCGCTTTCAAGCACAAGGGGGCTTTCCCGAAAAATGCTGTTTTGAGAAAATCGTTGGTATAGTTTTTGCCTCTTGTTCAGTTTCTTTAAAAGACAAGGAATGTTTTCAGTCCTTTCGGAGATGGACGTTAAACTCAGTAGCCCAGCCTCTTAAATAACCTAATATTGTAGATAGAGGTGTTAAACCCATACCATTTCACAATTTTCAGGGAGAGTTTTCTCTATAACGAAACAACTATACAAACCAATGAAACCAAACTTCTCCTATAGGTAGAGCAATGCCCACATATGGTGTAGATCAAGGTTCCTGGAAACCCCGAAATCTGAGTTAGCCCGCTTGTCCTTAAAAGCGATCATGTATAGGTTCAAAAGTCACCACAAGTCACTATCTTAGATTTACAAAACTATACCTGACATTTTTAGCTGTTTTGAGTCACTAAGACCATGGGGCACGAAACCAAATTCAATCTCCATCATCAAAATTGTTATTCGGATTGGTTTTCAAGATAATATAACAATGTTTTTGAAAAAAATGACACTTTTTTAGTGGACTTTCGTGGCCTAGAGGTTAAGGTGTTGGCCTCTCATTCAAAGGTCCCGGGTTTGGATCCGGATTGCGACCGAAACATTTTCTTCTCTAAAAATGTCTCATTTCACCTCCTTTCCTGCTCTCTAGCAATGTTCTGTTGTCTGCTTTCATTTCCACTTTCTGTCCCCCACCCCCTCACCTCCTTTGTCCCCTCCTCTGGGCTACTGACTCTTTCCGCAGCCTTTCTACTGCTACTCCTTGGCTCCTCCTTACGGCTGTCTTTCTGCCACACCCCTGATCTTCTGGTAGGAAAGATCTACACCTAGCTTTCTCGGACAAGGACGAAAAATT
>NW_004797334.1:1407360-1408701 GCF_000002075.1 Aplysia californica | reverse complement strand
TCCCTTGCTTTCAATAACATAAATATTCATCTATTGTGAATAGAACTCGCCTGGTTTCAGCAGTGAAATTACCTTGAAAATGGCCACCAAAGTTTAGTAACTATAATAGCTAAAGAGTCTGTGAAAATTGAAAAATGATTTATTTTGTGTCTTTAATCAATGTTTTTCAGTAGCAATTAAAATGGAAATGTGTTTTTATATGGACCTAAAAAGGTTAAGCCAAAAATAAAATTACCTAAAAATTTCCGAACTAGCAGAAAAATGCCTGTTTCCCCGATTTCGTTATTTTGACGAGCGCCTGATTCTTCCATGTCGTGACACGTTTATGTTACACTCTGCTTTTGTCTAATACATTGGGGCTCTAAAGGCCATAGACGCGGTGCACAATGGCAAAAGCCATTGCCAGACCTAATCCAATCCGATTGGATCATACATTTGATCAGCAACCAAGGTGATTCATTCTTGGAGTTTTCCCTCTCAATTTCCTCGTGACATTTATGAAACGTGATGTCCACGAAACCAGCCCGTTCTACCCAGAAAGAAACCCTCCTTCCTTTTTAAATAATTATATGCACGTTTCATTAAAATTGGAGTTGACTCACATAACGTTCTTTGGACTACCTCTGGTACCAGTCTGAAATTGAGTAATTGGACAAGCAGGCTTTGTACTGTTGAAGCTAGAGAGGTGAGCAGAATAAGTCTGATTCCCTGTATGGACTTCATTCTCTGTTGACATCCACCCCTTGGCGCTCATATGACCTTATGCAGTTGCTAGCGCGGTAAAACCTCTACTAAAACAAAAACAAAAACAAAGTAATTGGACAGAAAGCGCAGTCATGGCGTCATTAGTACTGGGTAATTTTGGGGGCGTTATAAATGTCTATTCAGGACTATATCAGAAGTACAGAGGGTTAAGTTCTTTTGGAATCATTAAAGACTGCGATTTGTAAAATTCCCATATATATTGATTACTTTATGTTCCAGGGTGTCATTACTAAGATGACAAAAGATAAGATAATACTTTATTATCCCAGAGGGAATTTTTTCTTGGCTGTACAGGACCGTAAAAACACAAGCAGGGATATATAGAAATTTAAATTATATATTATTACTCTCATTAAAAATCAATATCTAAAGAGAAGTAGAGCTGACAAAATGTACATATCACATCAGATGCTTCATTCAACCACTTGCAGGAATTTAATTACAAGAATTATAGAGTTATATATAGATACATACTCGAAAGAGCAATACACACCGATGATTGTTCTGACCTTAGCCTTATGTTAGATGGTAAAAAAAACTTCTTTTATATCTTTCTTTCTTTGTTTTTGGAGGTAC
>NW_004797334.1:1396963-1403627 GCF_000002075.1 Aplysia californica | reverse complement strand
GAGAAGGAGTGTGTGCGTGTGTGAGTGCGTGTGTGTGAGTGAGTGTGTGTATATGTGTGTGTTTGTTTGCTTGAGGATGGTTTGTATGTGTGAGGGGAAGGGTTATAGTTAAAAAGAAAGAACAACATAAGTGTACGGTTAACATAGGTGGTAGTGGATATACTTCTAACGAAGTTGTCGATATCAATACTTACTTTGCATCTGCAAGTGATGCTGATCTAATTCCATAATATCATTTCGAAATGTCCTGAATTTATCGATTTATTTAACGTCAAACTCAAATACAAAGCTGTTAAAGATTTCTCACGCGCACCATTGCTTTGAAACAACTACACGGGATCCTTCCGTACATCAAGTCTTCCGTAAACAATTACCCAAGTTTAGGATAATAATAAGAAGTCCTGGTACCAAAAACTGTCCTAAAACGCGTCTTAAGAAGTTGCTTCAAAAGACTAATGAAATTGAAGAGAATGACGTAGGCGACCGAACAGCTAGCAGATGTTAACGTTTACGTTGGTGCATTATACTCGTAATATGGTGATGTCATTAAAGAGGAGGTTTACAGTTTACACTTATTCGTTTGAAGCTGACTTTGTTAATTTTAGTAACGGTTTTACGGCGCTCGCAACTTAACTGCATAAGGTCGTGCTGACTACGCATTGTGCGGATGAGTGACTTAGTATATATCTGAAAAGTGTAAATGGTCGCTTTTAAGCACAAGGGGGCTATCCCGAAAAATGCTGTTTTGAGAAAATCGAAGGTAAAGTGTTTGCCCCTTGTACAGTTTCTTTAAAAATCAAGGAAAGTACACCAATGAAACCAAACTTTTCCTATAGGAAGGGCAATGTTCATTTTTAGCGTAGGTCAAGATTTCTGGAAGCTCCCAAAATCCTTAAAAGCGACCAAATAAGAGTTTGTTTATAAAACCCGCCGTGTCTAACGTCTCAGGAGAATACATTTTGGGTTGAGAATGCCATAACTCGAATATTCATACCACTCACTCGCATTACTCATAGACATTCGTAAAATGAGACCATCCACCCTCCGATCCATCTCTCCTCAAAGATAGCCCATAATCTTTTCTAAGTCATCTTCTAAAGACATTCTGCTCTTGCTGGTAATAATTATTTCGATGCCTGAGAAGACTAACCTTACCGTAACGAAGCAGAGAGAGAGAGAGAGAGAGAGAGAGAGAGAGAGAGAGAGAGAGAGAGAGAGAGAGAGGGGGGGCGGGGGAGAGACAGACAGACAGACAGAGAGAGAGATAGACAGAGAGATAAAAATAGAAAGAGAGAAATAGATCGATTGAGATAGAGAAAGAGAGAAAAAGAGAAGGGGAGAGAGAGAGAGAGAGAGAGAGAGAGAGAGAGAGAGAGAGAGAGAGAGAGAGAGAGAGAGAGAGAGAGAGAGAGAGGGGGGGGGTCATCTAATATACAAACTTGACAGTAACAATTAATTAGAACAATAAAAAACAGAATGCCGGTTGAAAGGTGCGCGCGTGTGTGTGTGTGTGTGTAGGGGGGGGGGGGTTCTAAGCTCCTCTCCGGGTTTAAAGTTGTGTCCTTGAGAAAAGGATTTTTTACACGAATTTTCTCTATATAACATCTGTTATAATCTGGGTGGAAGGTGAAAAACCAGAAATTCCCCCAACAGGGAGGACGGGGGGGGGGAGAGTTCCTTGATAGTTCAGTGACCTTCTCTACATAGGTGGCTTTAACCGCAGTATCTTTTCAGAGACAGCTACGACGGAAAAAGACCAATCAAAAAATCTGGGGGGTTACAGGGGGGTATAATACCCCCCCCCCCCCCACCCTGCTTTAACCCTATAATTTGATATTTTGCCATTAAGTTTGACATTTTCTTGAAAATAATTGATTTGCTACAGTTTTAGTGGTTATATGTGTGATCTGCAGCAAATAATACACAGATTGACTCCCCGAAGCAGTGTATCTGCTGTGCGTGGGAGTACATCTCCGAATAGTTCCTGGGTGCTCACCGGAGACGTCTCTGAATATTTTCTAACCGTTTTAACAGCGGGTTCCGCTCGGTCTCTTTATGATGCCTTTTTTCCCTTACTTTGGACCTCGTTCAATTTAACAACATGAAAATATTCTTTGTTTGTTTGAGTACAAAAAGAGAAGCACTGTGAAACAATAATGATCATAATTTAGTTCTGGGAAAATATGAGGCAGACAAACAGAAACAAAAGAAAGAAAGTATAAAGTAGGACCTACCAGTGGAAGTGGAGTGCCACTAAAGACCCGCTCAACATGAAGGCAAAAGTGTGCTGAGCAGAAATAATCAAAGTAACAACGGAGAAAAGTACACCTGCTAAATCAAGCACGTTACTGCAACTCAAGATAAGATAAGATAAGATAAGATAAGATAAGATAAGATAAGATAAGATAATTCTTAATTTTCACAGAGGGACATTTTTCTTGACTGTACGGGACCGTAAAAACACATCCACGTATACATAAAAAATTAAATTATATATTACTCTCATTAAAACAAAATTCAATCTGAAATTGGCGCCAGTCTGTTGCGCCTTTGTTACCTAGAGGAGTACCGGGCTAATTATGCGTGCATCATCATGTCAATGGGAGCAGAAAACGATTAATTAGTACCAATCGATTTGTCCACCTTGTATATATATGATTATTATTAGTACACACATACTTACCTAGGGTTTCAGCTAACTTTCTTGTACTGAACTTATTTGTAATACTTGTATAAGCTAACTGCGAAGAGCTCCGCTTTGCCTAGCACCTCGAGGCCTAGATTTTCACAATTTCCTTAGGAGCATTAATAATATGAAGATGCATGTCTTGTCTTATGGGTCAGAAGAGAGGAATTAATACACACACAATAACGGTCATTCCGGGCCGGGGGGACGAAAGACAGATAGATCTAGATATCCATCTATCACAGGAAAAACTAGAAGGAAAGGAACGAGGTGAGTAAGTTATATATAGCGTGTCTGTACTCTTGTCTTGCGAGTTCAGTGACCTTTTCCGAACGGACGAGACAGGTTGTTTTAAGCTTATACGTACGCCCTGGGATAATTTTTGTACCTAAAAATTGCCCAGAGAAATTCTGGATTGCATACGTAAATTTTGACAAAATACCTCAGGAATCTTGACTTTGTTTCTTTTTTTTTTCGCAGTTATGCAATAAGCCAAGTTTCAAGTTTAAAAAAAATGAAAACCAAAGTAAACACCAAAAATTCCCCAACACCATTTATAGATCTTCCCTTTTTTATGTACACGCTAAATTCAACCTATATTTTCTTATAAATAAATTAATAAAACGGGGTCCAAAAAATAAACTAATTTCAACAGAGCCGAAGTTTCCCTTGCAAGCAAACCATAATTATTCAGTTTTTTAAAACAACTGACTTCAAATCCCCAAAGGAATATAATAACATCCCACAGCAAATGGCATGGGTTCTGTAGGCTTTGAAGAGCCGACATAGATATATTGGTGACGCACCCCGCGTTAACCCTACGCGTACGTCGAGTTTTACTATCGTATCCGTACGACGTGAGGAACTCTGTGCCACCACTTTCCAAAGAGAAAATGTACTCCTTAATCCGATCCGTACGCTTTGCATAGCAGTCTGTCAAAATATTTTTGTTTAAATACTGTAAGTTTCAAAGAGATCTTCGCACTAGAAGTATTATTAAATATGAATAATACAACCCCGGGGGTACATAAAGACCCCAGGGCGTACGGATAGGGTTAATGTGTCTTTGGCGCTCATATGACTTTATTTATGCGCACAGACTTTGCTCCATTTAGCTACTGATACATTAGTGACATCACCAAAACTGCTGTAAATTTCGGAGAAGGTTTGTTTGTTTGAGTATAGAAAAGCACGTAATACACACACAATAACGCTCATTCGGGGCAGTGCCACTGACTGTAATGTCTTTAGGCCATTCCCAAAGGGGGGACATTTCTCGTTCAAGTGAGGTAGACAATGGGCTGATTCATGTCCCGCTCATAACTGTGCCTGATCTACAACAGGGAACTGCTGCTTTTTCTTTCCTAATTCTTTCTATTGTTATTTTCCTCTACTTCTTTCGTATGTTTGTCACTCTCTTGTGAACTGCTATTTCCGGGGTACCTTGATAGTTGAAGCAGACCTTGTGCTGTTGAAGCTAGAGAGGTGAGCAGAGTGGGTCTGATTCCCTGTAAAGACTTCTCTGTTGACACCCACCCCTTGGCGCTCATATGACCTTATGCAGTTGCGAGTGCCGTAAAACCCTCTACTATATTAAAATAATACACACACAATAACGGTCATTCGGGGCCGGGAGGAAGTAAGACAGCAGATAGGTATCCATCTACCTCAGTAATAAAAGAGAACTAGAAGCCAGAAGGAAAGGGACTAAGTGGCTAGATTATAGTGTGTGTACCGCATATATATAAACCACTACTCACTATCGGTGTACCGTTGTCTTGCGAGTTCAGTTACCTTTTTTGAACGGACGAGGCAGGTTATTTTAACCCTATCCGTTCGCCCTGGGGTATTTTTTGTACCGCCGGCACTTCTGGTACGAAGATCTCTTTGAAATTTTCAGTATTTATCAAAGAATCATTTTTGACAGACTGCTATGCAAAGAGTACGGATCGGATTAACAGGTAAATTTCCTCTTTGGAAAGTGGTGGCACAGAGTTCCCCTCGTCGTATGGATACGCTAGTAAAACAGGATGTGTGGATAGGGTTAAACAGCGGGTCATACTTTTAGGTCACACTCTGTCGCTTCCACTGAGTCTATTTCTGTCCCAAGACATGGAAGCCGTAACACTTCACCTGACTGCCTTGAAAGATGACTGGACAGAAGAAAAGGTAAATACAGGGACAGATTGTTGTCAACAAGTTTCTTTCTTATCTTTGTGCAGAGAGGAGCACATCGACACCAAAATTGCCATTTTGTGCAGGGAATATGTAAGACAGACAGACAGAAGCAACATAGGGAAAGTAAAGAAGTAAGACCTACCAGTGGCGCCCTCCAACCACCAGTCTGTGCACAAGTGGCACAGAGGAACAGAACACCACTAATAATATAAAAATAGTCTCAGGTGTTCAATTTTGTGGTTAGAATAAAGAAGAGAACATCGATTGCACAACTGTAAAAGCCAACTAGTGCTTGGGGGGGGGGGGATAAGACAGACTGGCAGTTTTAGTTTTAGTAAGAGTTTTACGGCATTTGCAGCACAATAGGCTCACATAAGTGCCGAAGAATAGATGTATTACAAGAGAGTAATTTACACAAAAAAGAAGGAGAAGAGATAAGAACGATAGATTAGATGCTCGATATGAAAGTAGGAACAGACCACACCAGAGCACCTGCCAACCACCTATCCACACAGACAGACAGACAGACATTAAAAAATCACAGGGAAAGCAAAGACGATTGACCCACCTGTGACAGCTTACATCCACTCTCTATGTAAGAGGCAGGATACAATAATCACAATCAATAAAGTATTATGTCTCCCCGAAATACTAAACACAAGCGTGTGTAAGAGCTCAGCGGCTGTGACAAGTGTGTCGGATGGGAAGCACGCCAGTTTGTCACAGGCCTCGACTGTGCCCTGCACGATGGAAGTTATCACTGACACTCTCAAAAATAGTTGATCTAAATTCATGATTGATTGATTGTATAAATTGAATTTTATTGTTCAATTGTTTTTAACGAACGAACATTCAGTGTTGAAATTTTACAGAGTAATTTAAATTTGCTTTGATTCGAATAAAAAAGGAAGAAATGTTGAACAATCCAAGCTGAATCTGACATCAAAGAGGGACATTCAATACATCGCGAATTTGAAGGTGGGGAATAATAAAAAAGTTACAACTACTGTGTTAAAGTGCTGTAATTATGACTACCATGAATACTCAAATACTTAAATGAAATTGTGACAAACTGCTGGGCTGTAACAAACTGGGCAGCCCCCGTCGGATGAGTGGTCACTGGGGTGTGTCCAAGACAACCCTAGCTAAAAAAAAACCCAGGGCTCTGCACAGTGGCTACAAGCCGTGGCATGGTTGTGAAAGTGTTCTGTACTGGTGTAATATTGTGTATAAATTCAGGAATGTGTATGTACATGTATGTTTGTATGAATGTATTTGCAATAGTGTATTTATGTAAGTATGTACGTTTGCCATTGTAAACCAAATTGCCCTTCTGTGGTCAATAAAAAAATCTTTTTAAAAAACCCTTTCCTGCACCTCAAACACTTGTGGTCCAAGTACAGTATTATTTTGCTGACGCCTGACGTCATTACTGTGTACAAGTCTGCACCTATGTTTTCGAAAGATTTTAGAGACAAAAGAAAAAAACATGTTCTCCCACGAGCCAAAACGTGTTTGCTCGTTACCTATATCCTGATCCAACCAAGGTGAGAAAGGCAATGATGGATGATGCTAATGTGGAGTCAAAACAGAGGATTTCCCAACTCCAGACACGTTAAAAGACGAGCAAAAAATATTAAAGAATACTAAAAACCTCTTGACAGGATAACGATGTTAACGGCTCATAACTTATTAATAAGTTCCAGTAGGGAACGAGACAGAGTGTGCCCACGTCCCTCGTGACTCATTGGAGCAGAGGAAGATAGGAATAGCGCAAACATTACTTAAAGGGAGGGGGGG
>NW_004797334.1:1394991-1396342 GCF_000002075.1 Aplysia californica | reverse complement strand
TTTTTCCTGTGATAGATGGATATCTAAATCTATCTGTCTTTCGTCCCCCCGGCCCGGAATGACTGTTATTGTGTGTGTATTAAGTGCATATCTTTACTCAAACAAACAAACCTTCTCCGAAATGTACAGCCGTTATGATGATTTCGCTAATGTATTAGCAGCTAACTGGAGCAAAGTCTGTGGCCATAAATAAGGTCATATGAGCGCGCATGGCACTTTAGCAGGGGGCGCGTCACCAATATATATATATATATCTCGGCTCTTACAAAGCCTACAGAACCCATGTCATTTGCTGTGGGATATCATATTCCTTTGGGGATTTGAAGTCAGTTGTTTTAAAAAAGTGAATTAATATGGTTCGCTTGATATGGAAACGGCGGCCATGTTGAAATGTGTTTATTTGTTTCGACCACATTTTATTAATTTACTTATAAGAAATATGTTGAATTTTTAACGTGTACACAGAAAAATCGAAAATCTATAGATGGTGTGAGGAATTTTTGGTGTCTGCTTTGGTTTTCATTTTTTTTTTTATTATTGCACTTGAAACTTGGCTTATTGCATAACTGCGAAAAAAAAACCCAAAAAGAAAAGAAGGTTTCTAAGGTATTTCATCAAATATTTACCAATGCAATCCATAATTATTCTGAGCAATTTTTAGAACTAGGTGTTATTAACATTCTGTAAAAGTAAGGTTAGAACTGAATAAGAAAAAGATCAGAAAAAAAAGATAATGTGTGAAGAAATAGTATTTTGAGAAAGCGACCGATAAAGGTCAGAAAAGGACAAAATAGATTTCTATCTTTTAAAAAGTCTTCAAAAATATTTCTATCTAACATAACATAGCAACTAATTGACAAAATTCAATGCAACAGAATTAGATTTGAGGAAATCTACCAAAGCTGAAGCAAATAATTTAAACGATGTAAAATACGACATTTTTTAAAGACAAAAACTGGGTATCATTTTCTTAATAAAAGTCTCTACCCATAAAATTGTAAATTCTCACTAACACTACTCCACGGTACAAAAACACTTACACACGTGTTTGGACATTGTTCATGACATTTCCAGAATATAATATAATACTTATATTATTAGCTGTCTTCTGTTGGACCCCAAAACAGTGTTTTGAAAACACTATATAAGCTGTCTCATTTTCTCAAGAAGTTTCCAAAGGGAGTTGAAAAATCTTATATCATTGCTACTTCAGGTCCAGTGTGAATGTCAAGTTGCGAATGACCCATAAGACAAGACATGCATCCTCATATTATTAATGCTCCTAAGGAAAATGTGAAAATCTAGGCTTCGAGGTGCTAGGCAAAGCGGAGCTCTTCGCAGTTAGCTTATA
>NW_004797334.1:1384513-1389513 GCF_000002075.1 Aplysia californica | reverse complement strand
AGGTCCGTAAAGAAAACGGGAGTGAACAATCTGTAGGAGTAATGAAGCTAATAGTAAGCTTCTTTCTGTAAGTGCCCTAGAGTAGTGCGTCTTTATGCGTTGTCGGACGAGCGTCGTATATGAGTTAACGTGTTCTCAGTAGCCAAAAGAATGAGCTACGGTCGTTAATCAAGCTCCGGATAGGTGTGAGGATCCATGAAGAGAGCTTGTTTCATGCCTGGGTGGACAACCTGGGCTGGTTGCTCAGTGGAAGGTAATGACAGGACGATAGGGGAACGGGAAAAGAGGGCACAGGGAAAGCGGATGCGAGTGAAAAGATGGATTGAAGGTTGGGAAGCGATATGACGGGGGTGAAAACATGGGGAAATTGTAAACAATTTACTGTGCGATGATTGATTGACTTTGAACCCAAAAGGTACCAGTTCGTGTTCCACGTGAGAACGACAGATTTTTTTATTTTTTGTTGTAAGTACCTATTCTTTAAACCCAAATGAAGACAGTGGGTGGTTGGCGGTTGCTCTGGTGTGGTTTGTTCCTTTTTTCCTATCAAACATTAATTATCGTCCTTATCTCTGCTTCTTCTTTTTTATGTTTGTTATTCTCTTGTAACACCTCTAATCTTCTAGCGCTCATATGACCTTATGCAGTTGCGAGTGCCGTAAAACCTTTACTTAAACTAAGTTAAATTAACACTATTTCGATCAATTTGGATCCGAGTTTTGACCCTGCCTGTCCGGACACACCCATAATGAGAGAGACACAAACTCCCCAGCAGAAAGAACGAGATACTCGATAACAATTCTGAACTCTCGGGTCTCCTGTCTGCAAAAGTGACGCACTTAACCGCCACACCACAAACGGCCATAGAGAGGATTGCAAGATGATATTATGATTGGTGATGATAAAGAACCGTAGTTGGAGGGGAAGATGAGTGATGGGTTAAGAGGGAGTTCTTAAAGGTGAAATCAAGAATTGAGACTGGAAGGGAATACTACATATTGAATAATTAATGTAAATGTCAGTTGAGAATGGACGTTGGAGGATCGAAGACACGTAAATGGGTAGATGAGAAACTTGATAAAGGACGGATAGAATTTTCTGGATGGATGAGTGGATTAAACAGGGAACAAACAATAGAAGAGAACACAGTTTACTGAAAAATGTCTCGACATGATGGAATCAGACGCTCGTCAATTTTGGGGCATATTACTATTATGGAGTCCTTGGCATAAACGTAAGGTCTGTATGTTTACCGGGCTTTTGATTTTTTAAAATACTTATTTATTTTAAGTGGAAATCGAGATGTTTGTGATTAAAGGAGACGGGGGTTGCCTCTTGTCGAGGTAAAATTAGCGGAAGAATGGCCGCCAAAGTTTGTGACTTCCAAGGCTTTAGAGTTCATGTGAACTGCAATGTTAAATTTTTTTATAACTTTCACAACATTTTTCAGCAAACACCACAACGAAATGCGCTTTCGAATGGATATAAAAGTTTGTGCACTAAAAAGCAAAATAAAATAAAATCGAATAGATAAAAATTTCCCTACGGATGGTAAAATGGAGATATATTCGATTTTTTCTAAATTTTGACGAACGTCTGATTTCACCATGAAGCTTACCAAAATCCCCACATATAGCAAGTATAGTAAGAAGTCTTAAAATCTACATTCATTTTTTCTTAGAGTTTCGTTGCCATGGAGACGGTGGCCATAGTGGATAGATTTTGTTGACATGTCTTACACAATGAATACCGCACTTCTTGTTCATGGAAATATGTTAGGGTGGGGGAGGGTAAGATTGTATGCGTGTGTTACCCGATAATTGACCTACTCATTTGTCTGTTTGATTTGTCCTAAACAAATTACAAAATTGTTTATGCTTTTTCTCACCAGGTTGTAAAAATATATATTTCCTTATCAGACATTTAACGGTCACATTTTAGTGTAAATCTTGTCTTCATTCCGCGAAAATGTCATGAAATTGGATAACAAATGTTGCAGTTATTCCAAAATGTATACAGAAAAAACGCGTCTTGGGAAAACGGCCGATACAGACAAATAAAAGATTGATTTTAAGAAAATACGCCTGAGTTGTGGGGGAAAATAAGGCTGTACGGGGTTCTTATTCGATGAAATAGTTGTAAGAGAGGCTGAAGGAGTGAAAATGCCTACATCTCAAAATCCATAATTTTGACTCGAATCTGGACTTTCAGGGTGTACCCCCCCCCCCCCTCCCCCTTACTAAAATGTTGAAAAGCCTGTAAAATAAATGAATAGCATAGTGAATAATTTAATGCAGGGTGATCAAAAACAATTAACCGATTTCATTACGTAATAATTACACAAGGAATAGCTACAGATAACCCAATCTAGGTCGCAAAACTCTACGTACAATCAATTCGCCCTCCTCCTACCCCCCCCCCCCCCCCCCGTCTTACGAGTGTTCAATGACCCCACCACCACTAGCACGGGCAAAGTTAATGCGACGAGAGAATTCATCCCAGACGCGTTTTAGAATACGGTCCACTGAGTTGTTCTCTGTAGTTATCAGATGTTTAAGTTCATCCTGGTTAGTTGGTAGCTTTGGAAGACAGACGCTATCTTTAACATGTCATCATATTTTTACTCATTAAGGACGAAGCGGACACATATGTCCGACAGCAGCAGATCAAAAGCAACGTTGTGGGATATTTCGAACCATCGTACAGACTAGAAACACGTTTGCACATATTACAGTATACATTATTGTTATCTGTCTTTTTAAGTACCAGATAAAGGAAACAGAAGAGAAAACTGCCTATGAACAACGGAGTAATGCTTCTTTTAGCATTCCGGAACATCGTGTCTTCAAGCGTTCAAGTGAACAGAATGCGCGCCCGCAATGAGTAAAAAAATACACACTGTGACTACTGTGAGGTCTGGGTATCTATGTGGCACGCCAAGCACAGAGTGAGGCCAAGGTATTGGGACCCTTAACGACCAATTGCTCTCTTTTAAGGACAAGCGGGCCAACTCAGATTTCTGGGATTTCCAGAAATCTTGACTCAGACCAAAAGTGGGCGTTGCCCTACCTATAGCATACGTTTGGTTTCATTGGTGTGTATATTTGTTTGATTATAGAGAAAACTCTCCTTGTCTTTTAAAGAAACTGTACAAGGGGTAAAAACTTTACCTTCGATTTTCTCAAAACAGCACTTATTGGGATAGCTCCCTTGTGCGTAAAAGCTACCAATTCATTCCGGGGCACATTTTCATTTTAAAGAGCTCAAACCAACTGATGCCAAGGGGCCTTGTGGTTGAAAAATGAGGTCATGCGAATCTACTGGTAATGGTGGGAAGAGCCAGTGTTGGAGCATATCGAGACAGGTTTATTCAGTAACGGGTATTAACTTCAAAGGAAGAACAGCGTATCTACAACAACCCCGTGAGACAGCTGTTAAAAGGATAGATTATCCTCTTTCAAATGGTCACCGACTCATTCCATCACGAAGCTTGATAACTGAACCAATGTGTGGTAAAATAAATGCTTCATTTTTCGGGAATCACCCCGTTTTATATTGGTAATATCATAATACTAGTGACTATTTACAGTGACACTGGGAATAGTTTCTGGGCCTGTCCCCAGAGTCACTGGGAATAGTGCTTTCTTATTATTTTATGATCGTGCACTCGATCGACAGATATTCAAGTAGACAGATATGTGAGGCAGCGTGGTGGAATCAGGCTCTCGTCAAAATAATCAAAGTGAAGAAACTTGCATTTTTCCACCGGTTTGTGGATTTTTATAAAATTTTAGTTTTTTTGGCTCAACACCTTTCATGCCAATTAAAGAACTCATTTCTGTGTGGATTTTTCTGAAAAACATTGATTAAAGTCACAAAAAGTAAAATTTTCAGTTACCACGGACTCTTAAGCTAAGGAAAAAACTAATCTTTGGCGGCCATTTTCTAATTCATTTTACCTCTGAAAATAGGTGACCCCCACCTCCTTCATTCGCAAATATCTCGACTTGAATTCAAGAAAAATGAATATTTTTTACATCCAAATAAAGACAGGTGAACAAGCTTTAAGATGAAACCAATAACTCTACCTGTCCAAAAATTGACGAGAGCCTGATTCCACCCCGCTGCCTCACATATTAGCGATTCGCGCTCACATATTAGCGATTCGCGCTCACATATTAGCGATTCGCGCTCACATATTAGCGATTCGCGCTCACATATTAGCGATTCGCGCTCACATTTGACATTATGCAGTTGCAAGGGCCGTAAAACTCTTACTAAAACAAGATAATGTTAGAGATAATCACATCCCACAAAAATGACATAGATCTATGTCTGATAGAATACTTGAATTAGTCCTGTATTTCTGCTTCACCTCCTGGAAGAAACGATGTGTCCCACGTGAAGCTTTCAATCTTTCTTAGGCACATGTAGTGGAACAACGGTTGTTCAAGGCACCAGAATTACAAAGTTCTGTCTGAAATTTTTGGCCGTTTTGAGCTACTAACTAATACCGTGAGATTAGAAAGCAAATGCTTTATCTGCTCTATTAACACTGTAAAAATATTCGAAACGTTATCAACATATTCAAAGAATGACATTCTGAGAAGCTTGACATTATTATTGTGAAACTCAAAATTATTAACATCAAATTTGTCAAAACTAGGTACTGAGCAGATAGAACTTTGTCATTCTGAAGGAGCGATGTGTCTATTTAAATTAATCGTGTCTGCACAGTACTGGCGAGCATCTATCATGTTAAAATGACAAATTTCATATTCTTTAAAATACTTGCGATACTTTTTTAAAAAGTTCATAACTTTTGGAGGCCTGTCTTTAAAATGTTTGATAAAACCATCTGCTTTAAAGTGATTTGGACCCCCGGGGCTCCTTTTCTCATTGTAAAAAGGTGTTTTTGTGCATTTTTTTATTTTTAAGATTAAGATACATCGTTATTGTCCTGATCCTGTCACATTGGTTTGGTGTTTCACCAACACACA
>NW_004797334.1:1381410-1384413 GCF_000002075.1 Aplysia californica | reverse complement strand
CTAATATCTTACGCCCTTATTTCTTTTTCTCTGCCCCCTCCTTCTTTTCAACGGCGTCTGTGGTGTAGTAGTTAGGCACTTCGCTAGCGCATACAGAAGACCTGCATTTGATTCCACTGAGGGCGGAACTTCTAAAGAGTACCTCGGTCTTTTTTCTAAAATGATGTATCATTCTCAGTCCGGATTAGCCATCAAAGGCCAATTCGCCTTTGAAATGAACTAAATTGTGCAAAAAAGGCGTAAAACCAGCCAGGTTGAAAAATACCCCTATACATGTATATTACTATTATTGCACCCTTTTCACCTGTAAGCCTTTTCCTTTCTTCAAAGTATGCACACAAAGCCCTCTCCTTCTTTACAATATTCATCAGGGTTCTCCTAGTCTTTTTCTCCTCCCCCCCCCCTTGTCATCCTTCAGGACAATATTTCGTTGCTGATTGAACTCTTTAATCAAGTATGATCATATAATCTGCATTTATGATCTTAGTGTCCAATGCATATCGCGATAGTAATGTAATATAATTGTGATATTTGCAATCTATGCAACGTGTGAATGACGTATAATATTCCAATCTTCGAATCCCCAACTGGGCATTGAGGATCTTGAAGTCCGTATTATATCAATACATGTATTGTTCTTTCTCTCTATTTCTTTTACTCCCCCATCTCTCTCCTCTCTCTCTATCTCTCTCTCCCCCCTCTCTCCCTCCCATCTCTCAGTGTTTCTGGGTCTCTCTGTCTCTTTCTCTCTTTCTCTCTCTGTCTTTCTCTGTCTCTGCCTGTGCCTGCATGTGTGTCTACGTGAGTCGGTGGTTGTAAAGCTTTTCACAGACAGATAAAAAAGACGGTAACTTGCTGAAGGTGTGAGATATTGCGGAGAAAAAAATAGAAGGTTAGTTAGATAAATAAATGGTAAACAGACAAGTACAAGATGAAGTTTATTAGCATAGCTGTTATCATGTAACCTCCGTGCCTGATTTATCAAGTCGGTCATCTCGATGTACAGGCCACTGAAACACCGAGAGGTTTATAACACTACTGGTTCTCCGGGCACCCATAAATAGACAACACCACCTTGGCTTTTGGGTCTATTAAAATTGTTTATCAAACCTTTATTTATAATCTTTATATGTTTACGTTGCCCTAGAAAAGGGTCAACAAATTTCTTTTTTTTTTACTCAGCACCTTTTATGTCCATTTAAAAGCAAATTTCTGTCAGGGTTTCTTTGAAAAGCGTCGATAAAAGAAATACACAAGCGAATGTAAATTTCCAATTTCGAAAGACTCTCAAACTATAGAAGTCACCAAACATTGGCGGCCGTAAAATTTAAAAAGTTTTAAACAGTTGCAAACGTGACAGACGACGACAACAACAACAGCAACAACAATAAATAACACCTACAACAAACTGAAACAACAACAACAACAGAATCTACAACAACAACATCAAGAGCAGCAGTAGCAACAACAACAACATCAAAAATAGACTAGAACAGCATCATCTAACAACAACAACAACACCCCCCCCAAAAAAAAAATTAAAATAACAACAGCAACAACATCAACGACACCATTTCGTCATAAGTATAAAACAAATAAAAAACAAAACTCCCTCTACAAAAATCCCAACAGTCCAAACCCTTGACTACTAGTAACACGTCAGTACTCTACAAGCTTTCTTTTCAAGGCCAGCTTCATCCCTGGTGGCTCCCCATAAACATTATATCTCGCTTTACTACAGTACCTATCTGTCATCTATAGTAGAACTGCCTGCATAATTGTGAGGCAGCGTGGTGGAATCACGCTCTCGTCAAAATAATCAAAATGAAGAAACTTGCATTTTTCTGCAGGTTTGTGAATTTTTATCAAATTTTTGTTTTTTCTTGCAACACCTTTCATGCCCATTACAGAACTCATTTCTGTGAGGATTTTTCTGAAAAACACTACTTAAAGGTACAATAAATGTACATTTTCAGTTGCCACGGACTCTTAAGCTAAGGAAATAACTAATCTTTGGAGGCCATTTTCTCACTAATTTTACCTCGGAAAAAAGGTGACCCCCACCTCCTTCATTCTCAAATATCTCGACTTGTATTAAAGATAAATGGATTTTTTCCCATCCAAATAAAGACAATAGAACAAGCTTTAAGATGATACCAATAACTCTACATGCCCAAAAATTGACGAGAGCCTGATTCCACCACGCTGCCTCATAATTGCTCCCTCGGCACAAAGATGTGGGACGGCCGTGTGGGGTAACGGCCATGTTCTTACTCTGGCGGCCCGCAGATGTTACATCGATTTCTCCAACAGAACACATTCTGTATAGGTGGCTCAGTTAACTCAGTTGGTGTCATAATAAACTATACGAAGCTTGTGGTTCTGGTTCGAATCCCTAGTACGTTGGCAGTCACTTTTGAGCTTTGGGTGATTTGATGTTTTAACGTCTGTCTTCCCACTTGCGTTGGATGTTGTTTGCAGTCATGACAATAGGCAACATCGTTTTCGGATTTGGCTTGTATTAGGAAATCACACACACACACACACACACACACACACACACACACACACAATCACATACATAATATAAATGAACAGCAATATAAACAATAATAATCTTAAGCTAGATACATACTCAATGTTATTCTGATGCATTGTCTAAGGTCGTATGAATACTTATACAAGATGGTTAAGATGGAAGAATTTTGATGGATGATGGTAAAAATGACCTTCTGTATCTTTCTTTCTTGCAAATCAGAAGCCTAGGTCTTTTACTTCTGACTGATGTTTCTATTTGTGGGAACAAGGGATGTTTTTTGTCTATAAAGATGAAATTAATTAATTATATTTGTTGTGCAGGCTGTCATGTGTGATGTTTTTAACCCCTCATCGATACAACTTTGATCATTTAGGTGGAGGCCTTCAAATACTGCGTGTCAGGGCCAAAACGGGCTGAGAGGGATACACATCCCAGCATAAAAACTACCAAGGTACTCGATCAAA
>NW_004797334.1:1379494-1380522 GCF_000002075.1 Aplysia californica | reverse complement strand
ACACACACACAAATATGCACACACACAAATATGCACACACACGCAGTCTTACAGTCAATCACATAATATAAATAAACAGTAATATTAACAATAATAATCTTAAGCTAGATACATACTAAGTATACTGACTGTAACCTAATGTTATTCTGATGCATGCTCTAAGGTCTTACGAATAATACTTGTAACAAGACGGTTATGATGGAAGAATTTTGGTGGATGATGGTTAAAATTACTTTCTGTATCTTTTTTGTTACAGATCAGAAGCCTAGGTCGTTAACTTCTGACTGAATGAGACAAGATGTTAAAAGGGACGTTAATCAAACCCTTACCGTACCGTACCAAATCATTATTTATTTATTGAATATCTCCTTCTTTCTGTTGGGAGGAGTCCCACTTGACCCTTGTTGACCCTGGCAAGCGGGCCCAAAAAATTTTCCCGCTAAATTATTTAAGATGAATTAATTAAGTTGATGAAGAGTAAAGTACCAACCGCCAGAGAGCCAAGTGCCGCGCACACCTGATCTGATTGCTGGGGGCGTTTTGAAAAATTAACCTGATGAGTCCAGGGGACAGAAATAACTCGTTCTCCAACCAGCATGGACGCAACCTTATTACAGCTTCTAGTGGGGCGCTAGCTATGCGCCACTACTCTTGCGTAAGACTGGGATTTTTAACCAGGGGTGTATAAGATATTCTCCTGTGTATAGTTTTTGCTTTTTGAAAATTTGTCGAAAAAAAGACGTGGTCTAAAAATAAAGTCAAATTTTTAAAAAAATATGTTGAAAACAAAAAGACGTGGTCTAAAAATAAAGTCAAAAGAAAAATCAAACCCAGTATAGATCGCGCAATCAAAATTACCTGTTTGGGTGCAGCATATCTTTAAATACATGCAAAAACTACTGGGATTGGCCCAAAAAAAGATGGCAGCAGCAATTGTCTGCTTTTTCTGTTCCGTTGGCAAACCCCTGATATCATTCAACAAGGTTTTGTCCTCAGACAAACTGAGAGAGAGAGAGAGAGAGAGAGAG
>NW_004797334.1:1376953-1378269 GCF_000002075.1 Aplysia californica | reverse complement strand
CCTTCTTCTTTCTAAATTGTGACAAAGTAAAGTAAAAAAAAAAGCCCACAACTATTCAAAAAATAGTAGATCTACAAAATTAAAATCTCACATCCTACGTCACAAGCCAGAGACGTTGCAACACGTCAAGAAATCATTTTCCTTTCCTAAAAAAACTGTTTTTCACACCCGGTTTTTTTTTCAGTTTTGTGTCCTACTAGCCCTACTTCATAAAGCGTTAAAATAAGTCCATGGTAATTTACTTAAAAAAGAAGACCAATTGTCAGTAAAAAAAAAAATTCTCACATAGCCAAAAGGCGGTCTGATAATTTGTTACGTTTTGGCTCTCATAATATGAGTAGGAGTTTACCGTTACCAATGCCACTCCCACATGGCGATACACAAATCGCCAGAATCTGGGTATTAAAACACGGAAGAAATAAGTTAAAGTTTGAAATTTACAGCTGTGAATGTCACTTAGGATTATTCCTTTGTCTGGAGAACACGAACATTTCGTGGTAAGAAACGTAATAGTTATTGATATGTTACTAAAAACAATTCTAATTTGACGTCCAGATGAGTATGACCAGATCTAGAATACGATTTGTGCTGATATTATTTCTTAAAATTATTATTTTCCTCTTTTCAAAAGAGTACAATACCGTCTTGACGCGCAGTTTACGATAGCACGGAAATGTATCGGTGACGCTTATCTGAGACTGATTAAAACTCTACTCTGACATGTCCTTTTTGAGCCATTCCCCCCTCCCCTCTCCCTCCCTCCTTTCCTCCTCCTTTCGCCAATCAGTTGTAGGAGAACAGCTCAGACTCCCTTCAGCGTACCTGTCATAACTGGCAATGATTGGTAAATGCCATGGGTTAACTACATACTGGTTAGAATTCTGAAAAGAATTTCCCCACCCCTCTCCACTCAAAAAAAAAGAAAAAACAGAAAAAACATGTTCGAAACAATTATTTCATCTTCTAGTATTTCAAGAAGCTATATGGAGGAGGAACAGATCGAGACTCTTGTTCTGAATGTTTTTATAGTTTAATGAGATTATCAGGGAAGTGATGAGAAGAACGTGCATATGGGTTTTCAGTTTGACAAAGGATCAATCAAAGGTTGTTTGTCATTTAAGTGCAGGTGTCAGAGATGGATGGTGACACCACCTGACTGATTTGCTTTGTGAGAGTGAGCAGAGGACGTGTCTGAACAGCCAGTAGTTGAGCTGCTGCACTTTTGGTTTTTCTGATGATAGGAAACGTTTTACCTTCACGATTGCACGCACAACGTAGGTGAGCAGGGAGCTGGGGGCTTCCACTAGTGCTGGGGG
>NW_004797334.1:1375171-1376387 GCF_000002075.1 Aplysia californica | reverse complement strand
CCCCCCACCTAAGAATTGACCTCATGTTGTTTGGAATTTACTCCTGTACTATTATATTATATTTCTGCAATCTGCAAGAAGCTATGTTAGTGGTAGAGTAATAGTGAGGCTGCCAGTAGCCCTAGCAGCAGCAGCAACAAATTCAGTCGTAAACTTATCGTCCAGAAGATTCTAGAACGTGTAGCTTTGAGGCTTCTCCGTTTAAAATTAAACATGAGTAGCAATAACACACAATATATTGGAAAGACTGTACGTTTATCTTTTTTCTAGGGTAATACGTTTGCAAATACACTTTCACTTTGACAGCCAGCTTTTTAAGAGCCAAAGTACTGTATACATGGTATGTGTATTACAAAACAACACACTCACTTCAGATACAGACAGTCTGCATTAGTTATTTCTTATAATGGTAGAGGGTCGCTGCTGGCGCAATCCTGGCATGATTATTCTGAATGCTTCTGTAGAATTTATATAACTTAACAATCGAGATTGGATCTTCAGCTCAGAGTAAGACGAGCCAATGGATACTCGAGAAACTGTCTGGACTTGAATACCATGTGATTAATCGGAGACGGTTGAACATATTCTTTGCCCGCCCCACCCCCTTTCCACTCCCAAATCAACATAATGTAAATGATATTATAGATTGGAGATGAGCAATTTCGGCCCTACTAGCCATAGTAAACTCGGGACTGAAATAAATACAAGTTACCCTTGCAGAAAGACAGAGATACTCAATCGAAACCCACACGAGAATCAAACACACCTCTTTTGCCTGTAACCGTTAAGAGACTACCCATCGCCCCAGAAATAGCACCCCTGTATAAATATATGTTATCTTCTACATGAAGCGGAACCAGAGAAAGGAGCAGTGGGCGAAGTCGGTCTCTCCCCGCCATCTACCCCAACGGTCCCAGTAATTTGTACAAAGCAGGAAGCAGGTCGTGACACAAGACAGACAGAGGACGACATTAACATTAAACAAATCGAGACTTCCGGAGTTGGCTTCCTGGTGACGAGGAAACCCTGTAATTTTCTAGAAATCCCGGAAACACGCAAAAGATTTTTTTGTCTCTCACACCTTCTCTAACGTTTTATTGTCCGTTCATTGACCAACAACGACTGGGAGCCCACAGCACGAGCACCGGAAATCAACTGGGATGTCGTGAGGGACATCAACCGTGCGAGTGAGCAGCAGCTGTAGAGAACCGGGGGG
>NW_004797334.1:1370855-1375071 GCF_000002075.1 Aplysia californica | reverse complement strand
GAGGGGTGAGGGAGGGGGGAGGGGTGAGGGAGAGGGGAGGGGGAGTGCTAGAAAGGGCATGATACTCCTCCGGCAATTATTGTCTTCAACTCTCAACGGTATCATCTGAAGCGATCAAAAACGTACTTCTACGTTGCTAATCTGGTCGCTGCCAAAAAGCTCTCGTCGAAACGACGTTGACCCACGATACGAAGCTTTATATTAGGGAAGATATTTCGACATTTTTGGTTTTAAAGATAATCAAAATCAAACTTACTATTACTTTGAGAGAATCTTTTTCCATATTTTTTCGTTCGTCAAGCAGTGGTTCCGAACATAATATTTTTGTTCCCTCCTTCGAGCGAGGTTGCGGTAAAGTCTGACCTTTTATGTGTCAACAGTTTCAGTGGGCGTTTACTTTACCGGTACTTTTTTATATCTCATCTATCATAAATGGCTAAAACAGCACCTGGACATGGATGGCTGGTGCCTCTATAAATAAATCATTGATGTTCTGGTCTATCTATCATAAATATTGTATCCCGAAGTATTGAGGGTCGATACAGACTGTCAGAATTGGGCCATGTGGGTGCTTTTTGGGTTATTATGTTGTTCCTTTGGTGGGTGAATGTGGAGAGCAATGTCGAAATAAATCGTGGCTCAAAATGTCTGCATGCAGTATAAAACTTCTATCAACAAAGGGGAAAAAAGTTTTTTTTATAAAGTAAGACAATAGTTTAAGTAATCTAACTTGTTCAAAGTGAGATAGAACTTTTCAGCTTCTTGTTGAGAGAGCGTGTGAGAAGTAGGAAAGTGGTTTTCAAGTTTGATGCAAGTTTAAGAACTCGGTAGAAACAACAGACGCCGCAACAAGGTGCCCACCCTCATGACAGAATGTTGTTCTCTAATGTTTCATTAAAAAAACAACACAAAAAAACAACAAAACAAAACATACTGTTATTCTCATCAATGTTTAAGAACCCATTTGAGTGTGAATTATATTGAAAAAACGTTGATTAAAGGCATAAAAAATGTAATTTGTCAGTTTCCAAGAACTCTGAAGATTGGTGATAAATAACCAAACTTTGGCTGCCATTTTATCACTAATTTTACCTCTGAACCAGGTGGCCTCACCTCATTAAATCACAGATATCTCGACCTGTACTCAAGATATAAAGGGTCATTCCTACATCGAAAGCAAGGCAAATAGACAAGCTTTAAGGTGATACAAAAAAACTCCAAATGCCCTAGAAATTGACGAGCGCTTGATTCAATTGCGCCGTGACAAAAAAGGATGTACTACGTGCCTCATCTTCTGTGACGGAATGACGTCAGTGGATCCAGTTGCCACCTGCTCTTCATCATTACAGATTCTTTATCAAGTTATCTTACTAACACGGTCGAGACTACCCAGTGATCAGTGCTAAACCGCGAATCTCATTGACTGAAGCAATCTGTCTTTATTGTCCAATGATGCACGAAAAACAACAATAAAATACATCGACCACGATTGCAACAATAGCAACAATAATAATAATAGCGATGACAACAACAATATAACAACAACAGCAATAGCAACATAATCAACAACAACAAAAACAACAACAATAACAACAACAACAACAATAACAACAACAAAAGCAACACTACCACTACCACCACCACCAACAACAACAACAACAACAACAACAGCAGCAGCAGCAACAAGAACAACAACAACAACAACACCACCAACACCACAGCAGCACCAGAAAAAACAACCCAACATAGTACTCTCTTACACGGTGAGCTAATTGTGTAGAGGTAATGCATTCACTAGTGAGAATTCAGCAGACATTTTAGCCATCATAAATTGAAATGGATCATCAGTAAGCCGGAGTACAAACAATATTTTCATCACAGTAAAGGACCTGTAGGGTTGTTGTCCAAAAGGGAAATTAAAACTCACCCCAAGAGGCGGACCTTCAGTTCACGGTCTATGAAGCTTAAACTGTAAAGGGCGCCCTTTCCGACAAACAAAAGTAAATTCACTTATCAAAACACGCTTCGTTCAGGGAATTCTAGAGGAGCCGGCGCCAGGAGGCTTAATGTTCATTGTCTTGGTAGTAGGAAAATCCCGCTCTGCTCATTTCTTTTCCCGTACTTCGTGAGGATGTCTGAGTACAACACAGACGTACCAAAGCCAGACATGACAGCTAAACACAGCACAAGACAGGAAGATCATTGAGGGCGAGGTGAAGTGCCTCAGAAAATTAATCAATGTCACAAAGAAAGACTGCATAATTAACGAAACTGTTCGTACATTATCAGAGATGAATCCTGTCATGAAGCATATTGATCATCAAAGAATTAAGTGATTCAGTCCCCTTATAAGAATAACCCCCAATCAGATAGCCGTGCGAGCATACAGTGGGAGCGAATCAGACAACAAAGGCAAGGGTAGATCAAGAAGAAAGTGGCTGGATGGTGTCAAAGATGCCCTCTAACAAAATGACATATATCTTTATTAGAAGTCACTCACTTGGCCATTGGCAGAATTTCCTCCCCTCCCCCGCGTCTACCCCCTCAATGTCTACAGATAGAAGAGGAAGGAAGCAGGAACATCGAAGTAAGAGTGACTTCCTTTACTTGACAAGACAAACATGGGTTAACAGCCATCCAAAAATGCTGTATCCTAAGCCAGAAAGTTCTAAACTGGAATGGGGGAGAACAACAGCAGCTGTACTTTAAACAATTTGAGTTGAATATATTTTTTCTAACCATTGACACGCGGAAACTAGATGACACCCCCCCCCCCCAAATAAAATATATATATTTTCCAGCCTGCAAACCAACCAGCCCCTCTCTCATGTGATAAATTTTTCTTAGAAATGAAAAATAAAAGTTCGTACATGAAGAAAAAATGAATGATTTCAGAATTGAATTATCCTTGTTGTGAAGTACGTCTTTAACAGCAGACCAAGGCCTATAAAGCTACTGTTGGAAACAAAAAAAACCATACGAAAAAGCACCAATTACATTGAAGCTGCCATAAACATGCCAGTTAGCGGGAGACATTAAGAAAAACCCTAGCCAGTTAAGTCAGACTATGTCAATAGAATTCTCGACAAACAACTACTGGCGACGGATGTCATTCGCAGAGACAAAAAGCTCGTGGCCAAAGACGCCAATGAGGACACACCCACGTACTACTAGATAACTCTGCCATAGACTGAGCATGACGCGGAATCCTGAATGTCCTTGGGCTAACACTAGTCACAGACTCCTCGAGATGGAGCCAATTTGATGAAGAGAAGCAAACTAGACAGGCCGAGCAGAGAAGAAAAGAAAGAACAAAACTCCAAAATCCACTAAGTGATGTCGGTAGTTATTTATTTGTTCATTTATACCGGCTGCCGCTCGAAACGAAATGAGCTGTTTTTTGCTTGCACCAGCGAATGCATGCCCGAAGCGACTGTTACAACTGTCTCATCTGTCACAATCAATTTGACGGCGGGATTGGCTCCATCGGTTTTAGTGGAGGTCACTGACAGACACTCACTGAGACTGAGATGGCACGGCTCAGTTCTGTCAGACTATACCACGTGGGCTACATGGGCTAACATTGCGTCCTCCGGGCTAGTAGAGTTAGAGGCTATAGACTGGGGCGGGGGAAGAGCAAAAGAAAGGAAGAATGTGGAAAGTGCTCCTTGGAAAAAAGGACGTTTTTTTAGGTTAAAAAAAAAAAAATGTTAACTTAAAAAAAACCCTAACCATTGTCACGTATGCACTTGATGATGATGATGGTGATGATGATGATGATGATGATGATGATAAAAATAATAATAAAAAATAACAATGATGATGATGATGATGATGATGATGATTTTGTTTGCTAAGTCCCCGTCTTTACATTGACTAGATCTATAATCCCGCCTCCTGTTTTCCAACCCAAGCGTTTGATTTGAAATGTATACATCAAAGTGAAATCGACTCCCCACCCCGCTCCCTTCCACACACACACACACACACACACACACACACACACACACACAGACTTACAGACATGAACAATCTGTTTTATTTTTCCTACAATTTACATTAAACAGTAGAGCCATTATGTGTTTTGACAATGTTTGCTGCCTATGTCTATTTGAACACTGCGACATGCTTTTAATGACGTCTTTGCCTCTCTAAAACACGCAGTGTGTTGCTTTCAAAGGGTGGTGGTGGTGGTGGGGTACGCAGAAAAGGTGGT
>NW_004797334.1:1369630-1370755 GCF_000002075.1 Aplysia californica | reverse complement strand
TTCTTAGCTCGGAATGTGCCGCAACTCCACTTTTTGTTCCCTTGTACTGCTGATCGTACATAACGATATCATGTCTCTGCCCCGCTCTTTAAAGACTTAAGCTCTAGACAAACAGGGACTGCCTCATTTCTGATCTAAACAGTCACAAAAAAACTGTGTTTGTCAGTGCGCTTACCTCTTTCTCACCGAGTCCCCTCAGCGTAATCCAAATTGCATTTCTTACTGAAATGGGTCAATTGGTTCTCTTTTAGAGCCCTAAACAGTGGGAATGGAAACTAACGTGGAAGATAGAACAGCTATTTACACAGTCCCAGAGGCGCAGACACATCTGCAGTAGCGTCTAGAGTTGGAGAAAACATTACGACGAATGTTCAACAAACTCGTATGTCTATTTTTTGTCTCTAAAATGGACCTTCTTTGCGTTTCCGTGGACATTTCTCTAAAATCGACTTTGATGTTTTGTTTTTCCGTGACCGTAGACCTTTCTCGTCACAAAATAAATGCTTTTGATTTGAGAAGCAGACTGTAAATAATTTATTAACGTACAGCACGATCCTTTCATCGAAAATACATGTGAGGAAGATAAGTCTGCAGCCACAAAAAGCTCCCCCCCCCCCCCCCCCCAAAAAAATGTTTTTGGGTGAAAATTCTCGATTTTAGAAAAATGTGACATGCGAGCTTTTGGAACCAAACCGTTGATTATAAAAAGAAGATAAAAGAGAGAAATCCTAACACGGGCATAGATGGCTTGCCCCCAAAATGTCTTTTAGTGACAAATTGTTTTTAAGAAAAACTTACAATTTGTTAAATGCGGATGCCGTTCAAATTAGTAAAGGTCAAGTCGTTCTTTAAAGCCAGCACGGGCATTAGAGCAGACCCAATTCCCCCTTCGAATTGAAAGTGCCCCCAACCCTTCACCCCATAGCCCAGCTCTTTCTGGGAAAACTAATCTATCGTTCTATTTCACTCCTTGTTCTTCCTTTTGAAGGGCACTCCCATCCTTTTTTAGTTCATTGCCTGTACTCTTGTGATATCCTGGGGAAAAGCTGTTATCTCGTGCGTGTGTGTGTGTGTGTGTATGTGTGTGTGTGTGTGTGTGTGTGTGTGTGTGTGTGTGTGTGTGAG
>NW_004797334.1:1366405-1369219 GCF_000002075.1 Aplysia californica | reverse complement strand
GTGTGTGTGTGTGTGTGTGTGTGTGTGTGTGTGTGTGTGTGTGTGTGTGTGCATGAGTGTGCTCTAAAAATACAAAAAATACAAACACTTTCGTTTATTGAGTCAAATCTATAAAACAAATTTCATCTATTTTGGGGAAAAGGTTTTGAGACTTTTATACTTCTGTTTATCAAGGTGCAACAGAGAGTAGAACTAAGATAAACACTGTGGTTTGGACAATCTTAATCATTTATTGACAACTTCAAAGTGGTCCAGTCTGAGTCATGCATACTTGCAGCAACTGTGTCATTGTAATTAATTCAATTAAATGTATGGTTAAAGTAAAGTGTAGCGTGTCTTCCCTACCCAAGCCAACCTTACTCTACCCTACCCTACTCTACTCTACTCTACCCTACTCTACCCTACCCTACTCGACTCTATCCTACCCTACCCTAGCCTACACCTTTCTTCCCTACCCTACCCTACTCTACCCTACTCTACCCTACCCTACCCTACCCTACCCTATTCTACCCTACCCTACCCTATTCTACCCTACCCTACCCTACTCTACCCTACCCTACCCTACCCTACTCTACCCTACCCTACCCTACTCTACCCTACTCTACCCTACTCTACCCTAATCTACCCTACCAAACTTTACCCTACTCTACCCTACCTACCCTACACTACTCTACCCTACCCTACCCTACCCTACACCTTTCTTCCCTACCCTACCCTACTCTACCCTACTCTACCCTACCCAACCCTACCCTACCCTACTCTACCCTACCCAACTCTACCCTACTCTACCCTATCCTACCCTACTCTACCCTACCCTACCCTACCCTACTCTACCCTACCCTACCCTACCCTACTCTACCCTACTCTACCCTACCAAACTTTACCCTACTCTACCCTACCTACCCTACACTACTCTACCCTACCCTACCCTACCCTACTCTACCCTACTCTACCCTACCCAACTCTACCCAACTCTACCCTACTCTACCCTATCCTACCCTACCCTACTCTACCCTACTCTACCCTACCCAACTCTACACTTCTCTACCCTACCCTACCCTACTCTACCCTACCCAACTCTACCCTACTCTACCCTACCCTACCCTACCCTACCCTACTCTACCCTACCCTACCCTACTCTACCCTACTCTACCCTACTCTACCCTAATCTACACTTCCCTACTCTACTCTATCCTACCCTACCCTGCCTTACCCTACTCTACCCTACTCTTCTTTATCCTACTCTACGCTAGCCTACACCTTTCTACCCTACCCTAATCAACCCTAGCCTACCCCTCTCTACCCTACCCTATCCTACCCTACCCTACCCTATCCCATCCTATCATACCCTACCCTGCCCTACTCCACCTTACTCTACCCTAGTCTACCCTACCAGTTCTCGCAAGCTTCGAGGATCACGCGCTCTGATCTCTCTCCTGAGAGACACAACCACGTCCCCACGGTACCCCGCAAAAGTGACTCTGGCTGCTGCACTTTTGCACTCTGGGTCAGAAAGCTCTAAACTGGAAAGGGGGAGAGCAACTGCAGCTGTACTTTAAATAATTTGATTTGAATACATTTGTGCGGCAGCGTGGTGGAATCAGGCTCTCGTCAAAATAATCAAAGTGAAGAAACTTGCATTTTTCCGCAGGTTTGTGAATTGTTATCAAGTTTTTGTTTTTTGGCTCAATACCTTTAAGCCTATCAAAGAACTCATTTTTGTGTGGATTTTTCTGAAAAACTTGGATTAAAGGCACAAAAAATGTAAATTTTCAGTTACCACGGACTCTTAAGCTAATGAAATAACTCATCTTTGGCAGCCATTTTCTCATAATTTTACCTCTGAAAACAGGTGACCCCCACATCCTTTCGCAAATATCTTGACTAGTATTCAAGATAAATGGATATTTTTTTCATCCAAATAAAGACGAGTGAATATGCTTTAAGGTGACACCAATAACTCTACATGCCCAAAAATTGACGAGAGCCTGATTCCACCACGCTGCCTCACATATGCACTCCTATTCCGTTGAGTGGGTGTTTGGCAGGTGCTCCTGTGTGGTTTGCTTCTTCTTTCCTATCAAACATCTATTGTCCTTATCTCCCTTTCTTCTTTGTTATGTTTGTTACTCTCTTGTAACACCTCTAATCTTTGGCACTTATATGACCTTATTGTGTTGCAAGAAGGAGCAAACAACACCAGAGCACCTGCTATCATCCTACGAAGTTTTCGTAGAGAACAAAAAGAGGATTTCACAATAATTCAAGTCTATGGTATGGCGAAATGTTTGCAACAGACCACCGGTTTCCGTAACTAAGTACTGACGTGAAGCGTTTGCAATGTGTGAAAACTATCATTAGGCTGCAGGGAAAGAGCACAGAAAATAGCTAGTTGTACGAAACCTGCAGTAGTATTAATCAGGAAAAAAGAGAGACTGCATCTTATCGACAGGAAGCAATGCCAAGCTGATTATGGCGTTGCAGGATTTTTAGACGCATTTGCTCAAATACTTCCCGAACTTGAAACTGTCTAGACGTCCCGGGGGTACTTAGCCGTAAGAAGATCTGCCGTGTCCAACTTTTCCCCGGCACTTTTCACCTCCCTCCTGTGTGTTTGTCTGTGTGTCTATCATTCAACCGCGCATGTCTATCAATCTGTCTATTAAAGAGAGACCCCTTTTTGCAAACGCTCACCCTCTATCTGTCTCCTCTTTGTCTCTCTCTCTGTCTGTCTCTCTGTCTCTGTCTCTATCTCTATCTTTCTCTCTGTCTCTCTCTCTCTCTCTCTCTCTCTCTCTCTCTCTCTCTCTCTCA
>NW_004797334.1:1362800-1364239 GCF_000002075.1 Aplysia californica | reverse complement strand
AAAAAAAAACTGATGAAAATTTACAAACCTGTGGAAAAATGCAAGTTTCTCAACTTTGATAATTTTGACGAGAGCCTGATTCCACCACGCTGCCTCACATTATTATTTAATATTATTCTATGTCACAACGCGGTGGAATGAGGCGCAGGTCAAATTTGGGGGTTTACTATAGGCTTATCCGTACAATCCTAACACCTGATGGTTTGGTTTGCTTTGCTTTTAATAATTTAAAATATTATGCTCAGTGTTTAAAAGGGCGGTAACCCTGTACCATTTTACTAATTTTTTTTCAACCATTGAAGACGTACGTGCTATTTCGGGGCACTGAAACAAGACACATAACTTTGTTATTAATAATAATAATAATAATAATAATAATAATAATAAATAGCTTTTGTATAACGTATATACTCGCTCAACAGCAAGCTCTATGCGCTTTACACTATATTATTACCCCAGCAGACCATAGAACACTCCGAACCATTCTCAGCTTCCCGGAAAGCACACCCATTCCCACCTGGGTGAAGTGAGGAACATTCGTGTAAAGTGCCTTTCCCTAGGACACAACGTCTGGCCCATGACGGGATTCGAATCCACGACCTTACGGTCGCGAGTCCGAGAGCCTAACCACTAGGCCACTGACGCCACATTATTACATATTCTACAACTTACTGTCACGGCTTTGTCAGAAACTTTAAAAAGGCAGACATCAACATGCACACTATGAAATTTTAATACACAATTAATGTGGGTGGTTGGCGGGTGCTCTGGTGTGGTTTGCTCCTTCTTTCCTATCGAACATCCTTATCTCCCCTTCTTCTTTTTTAAGTTTGTTATTCTCTTGTAACACCTCTAATCTTCTGGCGCTGATATGACCTTATGCAGTTGCGAGCGGCGTATAACCTCTACTAAAACTAAACACAATTAATTCATTTTTCTTATTTGTGAATGGTCTTTCGAAATTTGCTGCAACAATGCTTTTGGCCAGCTGCTGATATGACAAGTCTCTGCCTCAGAATAACAAAGTTCTATTTGACATTTTGGCTGTTCTGAGTTACTTCCTTAGACCATAAGGTCAGAAACCAGTACATTTTCCATCCGCTCTATTATAATTTAAAGATTACTCGGAGTCGTTAACAAGATGTTTAAAGAATTGCATTCGAAAAAGCTTGACATGTTGAGGAATTCAATTTTTTTAACGTTAAAATTCTCCTAATGAGGTACTGAGGAGAACAAACTTTGTGATTCTAAAGTAGTCATGTGTCAACAGCATATTTGAAGAGCAAACTATTAAAAACTATAGCAGTACCCGCAGCGATAACAACAATGAATGACGTAGGAAATATGGCACCTCACCACACGCTGACCTCTCTGTTGTTTTCCAATCAGCATGCTCTATTCTTATCTACAACGATTCCCCCCCCCCCCCCCCCCCCCCA
>NW_004797334.1:1361059-1362700 GCF_000002075.1 Aplysia californica | reverse complement strand
ATCCCCCCCCCCCCCCACCTCCCCCAACGCCACATCGCCCGACAAAGCTATTTCGATTGTATTTAATTACAGCCATGTTTGCTGTCGAAAAAGACTGATGAGTTGTTCACTCTCTTGGTCTCCGACACGAGACCTCGAAGGACACATGCCACGTGCGAGTTTGTCTATGTTGTTTTTCCTCTCTCTAAGCCAGTCAGGTCATTCACATTTACGTTTTCATCTCGTGCTACACTTCTCGTTAAGCGTTATGGCAATTTTTTGTGTGATTAACGATTAGGGTCTTTGCGTGACAACACGCCCGGTGGGGGTTCGATCCGCGTACCGGGTTACTTTCGCAGGGAATCCACTTTAGCCCAAATTTTGAGAATTTTCGATTTTTACAACAAACCCTTTCAAAGCTCTCCATCACCTTTCAACATCACCAAAATGCAGTTTAACTCTATTGTCAAGGCTTCAAATCAAGAGGAAGACCATGGTTGGATGGGGTAAATAGAACAACGCTACACACCTAGCACAGAACCGAAACCTGCACCTCTCCTCAACATTCTAAGGATACCAGAGGAAGGAAAAAGCTAAAAAAAAAAAAGGAGTAAAAGTAAAGTGAAGGCTTACAATATTCTAACTTTCATGAATGATTTCAGGTTGAAACAATACAACGAAAACTCGTTTTTCCTTTCTGACGTAAAAAGTGCCCAAATCGGGACGTCAGTTGATTGCTTGCCATACCGATTATACGCTGGACGGATTTTGTGTGTAGAGTATTGTCCCCTTTTTCCCCGGTGATGTATATCGCCCCACTAGTCAAGAATAAAGCAGCCACAACCCCCCTCCCCCACCCCCACCCCCACCCCAAACCCGACCACTAACAGATCCTAATTTCCTCGATAAGGCTGTGAGTCCTTTACAATCATTCTAAAACGGGGTGCCCACTACAGCTGGATCGGGCCGATCGCCCGACTCGATCACCTGAAACTGAAAACAAACACGTCCGTAGTGAGCACCCCGTATAAAGCTTCTCGCCCGATTCATCACGTGATTCGTGTCATTTTGTTTTAGTGCGACTTTCACGGAACTTTCAACACATTTAGGTCATACAAGTGCCGAATATTTGAGGGGCTACCGAATACGGGGTGCCCACTACAGCTGGATCGGCCGATCGCCCGACTCGATCGCCTGAAACTGAAAGCAAACACGTCTGTGTTTGAGGCGATCGAGTCGGGCAATCGGCCCAATCGGCCGATCCCATCCGTAGTGGGCACCCCGAATAAGAGTGTCATAATACAAAGAAAAATAAATTGTGGCAAGATGAGATACAGCGATAAAGGAGAACATTACACCCTGCACCACCAACAACCCACGCTCTATTTTTTCCTACAGTAAGCTCTTCCCGCTTGAGAAGATAGGAGTTGAAGCAACGAGGTGAAAGAAACCCCAACAGTTGGGACTCATCATCAGGAGTCAGTGTAATCATTTATATCTTCTCTTCTCCTTTTGTTTGCTCCTCCAACTGTTTCAAATCATCACCCCAGCCTCCCACATCTCTTCTCTTCCTGTCCCTTTCTCTCTCTCTCTCTCTCTCTCTCTCTCTCTCCCTCTCTCTCACTCAATCACTCTCTCTTTTTCTCTCTCTTTTCTCCTTCC
>NW_004797334.1:1358117-1360839 GCF_000002075.1 Aplysia californica | reverse complement strand
ATTACTGTATGTATCTTTTCCCCCACCCTCGTAACAACAACAATAAAACCCACACTGTAAACAACTGCCGTAGATATAGAGGTCATGAAACCCTCTATCTGCACTCCCCACACACGAATCTCTGGCCGTGTGCACTTCGGTGTGAAATAATCCTGCTTTTAATCCCGACGTGCCAAATGCCAGAGCACGCGCACGGCGGTACCACATGCTCACGCGAGCTATCCACTAACTCACCCGAGCATCATTCCCTCTTTGACATTTATTCACCTAAGTGCCGGTAGGACCGCCATCTTTCTGTAAACACACCTGTGAGCTTCGAAGAATGCTATCCTTTATTCAAGGACACTTCGTTATCGAGGTTTTCCAATTCGAGTAAACATTTCCTTGAAGCACTCGCTAGCTGAATTGTATTATAGACTGTCTTTCTATTCATTACAAGACGCACGTGAAGATGGGTGTGTTTGTAAACAGACTGGCGTCAACACACACGTTCTTGTGAACTTAAGCAGTATACGTAAACCTCGTAAAATATCTACTCCAGAGTTACAAAGTTCTATCTGCTCAGTATCTAATTTTAAGAAATTTGACGTCCAAAATCTTGAGTTTCACGTCTCATCTCAAGCATTTTCAAATGCAATATTGATAACTTTACTTTTTTACTTTTTTGTTCTTCCTCTGGTATCTTCAGGATGTCGAGGGTTTTCCATTCGAGTTCGTTTCTGTTCCTCAATCTTGATAATGACTCTGAATAATCTTCCAATTTTGAGGAAACAAATTGAGCATCCATTTCGTTTCTTACATCATTGTCTTAATAACTCATAAAAAATGGCCAAAAATGTCGAATAGCATGTTGTAATTCAAAGGTAGCAAAATGGTGACGTCACAAGAGGGCGCGAACGGCCAATGGATACCTCATGTCTGGTGCACACTCAGGCTCCGGTTGCAGAGCCCACGATATTTATTAATAGATCATAGACAAATAGACGGACAGGCATGCTGTAGACAGATAGACACAGCGCCGGGAGAGAAGGATTTTGAAAAAGATAGAGTATGCGTCGGCTGAAAGGTCTATATAACGTCACGTTTGATAATATAATAAATACTTTCATACTCTCATACGCACTTTTATAAACAGTAACACACACACACACACACACACACACACACACACACACACACATACACACGCACACACGCACAAACACATATATAACACTCACACACATAAAAACACACGCAAAATACACACATGAACACACACAAACACACACACACACACACACACACACACACACACACACACACACACACACACTCACACAAACACTCACATACACATACACATAGACACATTTTACATATTATGGAGCTGCTTCAAATAACATGATCGCTCATGCTACTGTCCACGGCAACCCGATAGCTCAGGGCTACGTCAATCAAGTTACCTCGTTACACGCTGATCGCTTGTAGTGCCTGAGACATGCCAAAGACCTCACGTTAATACCAGACAATGTATCTACTCACCAAAGACCACACATTTTTGCCGAACAATGTATCTACTCACCAAAGACCACACATTCATGTCGTATAATGTATCTACTCACCAAACACCACACATTCATGTAGGAAAATGTATCTGCTCACCAAAGACCACACATTCTTGCTGAACAATATGGTCGCTTTTAAGGACAAGTTGGCTAACCCAGATTTCGGAGGCTTCCAGAAATCTTGACCTACACCAAAAGTGGACATTGCCCTACCTGTAGAAGACGTTTGGTTTCATTGGTGTGTATATTTGTTTGGTTATAGAGAAAACTCTCCTTGTCTTAAAGGGTCCAAAGCACTTTACCTTCAATTTTCTCAAAACATCATTTTCGGGATAACCCCCTTGTCCTTAAATGCGACCATATACCAGCTCACCAAAGACTACACATTTTTGCCGGACAATGACCTGATTATTAAAGAGCAGCTGCTCACAGATGTATCGACAACTCGGTACCTCATAGCTCACAATAGTAGTGTTCTTGTACATGTAAATGCCAGCGCTTTCCCCCGATCTCAGCCTAATTGACAACCTGTGAGACCATTTAGCTCGTAACATAAGCGGAAAACAAAATTAGCTTCCTAGCTTTTTTCAGTTCCTTAAAAGGCGATCAACAGTCACACGACATATTTAGCTAAAACAGTTCTTATCAGTCCTTTTTATTGCCAGCACCTACTTTTGACACCTTGAAAAGGAAAACATGTCCGCTTTCTACCCCCCCCCCCCACCCTTTTCTTTTTTCTTTCCTCCTCTGAGATTCTGACTCTTTTCAACTGCTACTTTTGGCTCCTTTTTACTGCTGTTTTTTCACACACACCCCTGAACTTTGAGTAGGTTAGACTTATCGCCTAGCCTTTTCGGATAAGATCGAAAGCAACCTCGGAGGCCCCGTGTGCAAGTTGCACACGCTAAAGATCCCCGAGTGTTCCTAATCTCGACAAGATTAGGCTTCGGCCGCCACCTGAGAAAAATTCAAAATAAATTCCTACAAAAACTGAAACTGCTGAGTGCGTACAAGGCGCTGATATCGCGTTAAGCAGTTGCGAGCACCGTAAAACACTTACCAAACTTACAACAATATCGACAACAACAAAATAAAAACCAAACCAAACATTTTCAGACCGCCCACCTACACTCTGTTCCAAGAAGGAAATTAAAAATCCCCTGTGAAGACCCGGG
>NW_004797334.1:1349397-1355867 GCF_000002075.1 Aplysia californica | reverse complement strand
CCAACCCCGCTCCCACTTCCACTTTAAACAGCACTTAAACCTTTCAAACGTTCGTCAAACCCATGCCGTACAATACTAAAGCCATTGAAATCTGTCAATTTTTTTAAAATGTAGCATCTTGCCGCACCCCAATACGTCACACAATGTATCGTACATATCAGGTTTGGTGGCCTTTAGCTTCAACTTTGACTTCACATAATTATCTTCGTCGTGTTTTTGGTTGACCTTCACCTTCTCCCCCCGTGCCCTCCAGAGATATTGTCGGCGGTATTGTAGATAGGCTCTAGACTCTCTCCTTCTTCGTTTATTTCATTCTCTTCCTGTCTTGTTCTTGTTACTTCCCCATATTTATGGTTTACAATAGTAGCACAATTCACTTGTCTATTCCAAGTCTATACAGTGTGATGTAGTCAGTGAATTGTAGATAGGCGCCGGACTCCAGACTCTCTTCTTCATCTTTTCTCTCCAGCCCATCCTGTCTTTTTCTGGTTATTTTCCATAATATGTATGGTTTATAGCAGTTCCGCAGCTCGTCATAAAACCCAGTAGTCTATTCTTTTTAAGCTCCCATTGACACATTTTTAGGTCATTCACGACGCAGGCTCCGACTCTTACTGTCAGGGCCAACCCTAGCTATGAAGGATACAACATTCCAGCAAAGAAATATCAAAATACTAGACCAAAATTTCCCCCACTCGGGAATCGAACTCGGGTCACCTGCGTGCAACGGCTAAGCACCTAACCACTGCGCCACATACGCCTGCACCTGCCCTTTCGCACTCTGGTTTATCACACCTTGTCGAATGTTCAAAACATTGACATTGACATTTATTAAAAATGCATTTCGAAACCCCATTTTTAGAATGCCGTTAAAAGCATCTCTTCCGTATGACGTCACGGAGACGCAACTGAGAATGGCCGTACAGAGGCCGGAGACAGCAGATAAGATAGAATAAGATAAGATACATCTTTATTGTCTTGAATCTGGAGACAATGGATGCGCTCTAGATACATGACATTAGAACATTACAACTGGCTAAATCTGGCTCTGACGCTTGTAATAGTGAGGCTGCTCGCAGTCGCTGGCAGGGAACATGAGTGCGACCCCTGTGCCAATAAAGTTTGTTTTGTTTTAGTAAGGTTTTACGGCGCTCGCAACTACATACGGTCATGATATGAGCGCCTCACAACTACATACGGTCATGATATGAGCGCCTCGCAACTAAATACGGTCATGATATGAGCGCCAGCCTATGAAGTTTGTCCCACAAGTAGGGCCTGATCTCAGGGTTAAAAAAAAAAAAAAATCAGATGGGGTATGCCCATTGGCCTCGGTTGAGTTTATTGAACAGACTCGAGGCATCCCGCCTCCTAAAAGATGTAAATTAATTTTTGTCGACAGGCATGTAAGATACCTACGACCAAAATGTATCATTCAGGATGTAAGTTGGGACGACTGACACGATAAGACAGAAAACCACCATCACTGAGCCTCCAGCCTCCCCCCTCCCCCCCTGGGAGCAGTGCCACTGACTGTAGCGTCTTTAGGCCATTCCCAAATGGGGGACATTTCTCGTTCAAGCCCTGTAGAATTGTAAATGGGCAGATTCATCTTGTCACGCTCATAACTGTGCCTGATCTACAACAGGGAACAGCTGCTTTTTCCTTCCTAATCCTTACTATTGTCATTTTAAAAAAACTTCTTTTGTATGTTTGTCACTCTCTTGGGACCTGCTATTTCCGGGTTGCCTTGATAGTCGAAGCAGACCTAGTGCTGTTGAAGCTAGAGAGGTAAGCAGAGCAAGTCTGATTCTCTGTAAGGACTTTTTTGTTGACATCCACCTCTTGGCGCTCATATGACCTTATGCAGTTGCGAGCGCCGTAAAACCCTCTACTATAACTAACTAACTGATCCTCCAATAAAAATAACTCTCTGTGGGTATTTTGATTATACACATAACTCTGTTTCATATCGCTCTTATTTATTGTTATTGGTGGTAAAGTAAAGTTGTCCCCTCATCCGATCCGGACATTGGGGATTGCCTTGTTAATGAGACAACTTCCTGGGCCTTCCGCATATTGTGGTAGGGTGGCCAGTTCCTTTCCACGCCACCTTTACTTCCCCAACTCGAAGTCAGGTACCCATTACTGTTGGGTGGGCAGGAGGGGGCGAAAAAAATCCGTGTCCGAACCGAGGCTCTAGCACGAACTTTATTGGTTGTATTTCAAGGAAAATAACAGTGGAGCTGCTTTCATACTGAATTACTATCTTGAAAGGTTTTTATTAGGTGTAACACAAACACACAGATAATAATACAAAGTAAGCTGCTACAAAACGGTTCTTAAAAAAAAAAGAAATTGATTAATCAAAAGAAGTCTCTTAGAACAGACACGGAGCAAATATAGGAACTCCGGAAAGTAAAAAGATTATAGAACAGCATCGGAATGAAGTGGCAGAAAAAACCTCTCTCTGAGACTGATAATATTATAGCCACAAGTTATTGGTACCACAACTGGCAGTACATTTTACTTTCCTGTTGGCAATGCCGAGACTACAACAGGTTCTACTACTCGTGGTACTACTATTGTTGCTTTCCTCTGCTTTTTGCTGCCGCTGATTCTATTGCTGCTGCTGCTGCTGCTGCTGCTGCTATTGCTGCTGTTGCTGCTGCTGCTGCTGCTGCTGTTGCTGCTGCTGCTGTTGCTGCTGCTGCTGCTGCTGCCTTATTTCTCATGCTGCTTGTTCTTAATTATTTTTACACTAACCCTTTCATAGCTGGAAAGTTCCCGTCAACAACTGTACTGACAAGATAACAATGTTAATTCCAGGAATATTAAATTAAACACGGAGAATTGTTACAGAATAAGCAAAATCACAAGCCGTAACTGTACAAATAAAACTTATTTTGTCAACCAGATAAAACAATAAAAGTGGAGAATATAAGCCAGAATAGACGTCTACTTAGCATTGAAGGGGTTAATACCATAGCTTAAGAATAAAACAGTATAGATCTAAAAAAAACAACAAAAAAAACAACAACAACAGCTAAGGACAAGAAGGCAGAGGCTTCCCATCTGTGTGTGTTGCGGCAAAAGACAACAATGCATACCTTCCGCTCACGGAAACAGCTCGCGCGAGTCTCAGCGCAATAGAAAAACCCCCCACCAACAACAGCCCACAATTCTTTCAACAAAACGGGAAGGGAGAAATAATAAAAGAGTGGTGGAAGACGTGAGCACCAAATTGGAAATGGATACCCCGTCCCACTCACCTGTAGACCAAACACACGCACACACACTCATTCTCTATCTATCTATCTATCTCTCTCTCTCTCTCTCTCTCTCTCTCTCTCTCTCTCTCTCTCTCTCTCTCTCTCACACACACACACACACACACACACACACACACACACACACACACACAAACACATACATATACACACACACATACACACATATATATATATACACACACACACACACACACACACATGCACACACACACACACACACACATACACACACACACACAAATATATACACACAGATACACACACACAAACACATACGCACGCACACAAACAAACACCCACACTCTTCCTCTCACGTGCACACACACGCAATGCACTCTCCCCTGTTGAAAACGTAAAATTGTTAAAGAAATACAAAACGTAAGAGGACAGATCTATCTAAGTAGTTGGCGCTGTCCAGAAATACCATAATTTGCATGTTGCAAAAAGCCGACATACGTGGGTTCGTCTCGGGAAAATGGCTGCAATTTGTGCGGAGCAAAGTATCGTCTTTTCCATCTCTCTCTCGAGTGTTTTTGTCACACTTCCCAGAATGTCCCTGCACGCTCCTCTCTAACCCTGAACAAAGGATGAAAAAGGCGGGAAATTTAGTAACAGTTTTTACGGCACTCGCAACACAATAGGTCATATAAGTGCCGAAGATTAGAGGTGTTTCAAGAGAGTAACAAACACAAAAAAGAAGGAGGGGAGATAGGGATGATAGTAAACTGTTGTTGGATAAGAAAAAAGGAGCAAACCACACCAGAGCACACTCCTACCACCCACGCGCAGAGTGTCAGGGTAATCATGTTGGCACAATGACCATGCACTACTAGGTACCAGCAAAATGGAAGCTAAGATACAACGTAAAGAAAAAAAGAAAGATAGATAAAAGGGTATGCACTTTGTACATTCGTCTTCGCTTGTGTTTTGTCCTCTAACACACAGGAATCTTTCAGAAAAAAACGTTCCGGGGATTTTTTTTTGCAGGAGGCGTTTGCATAATTCAATAAAACTAATTGTGAAGCAGCATGGTGGAATCAGGATCTCGTCAAATTTTGGGCATGTAGAGTTATTGGTATCGTCTCAAAGCTTGTTCATTTGTCTTTATTTGGATGAAAAAAATATTCATTTATTTTGAATACAAGTCGAGATATTTGGGAAAGAAGGAGGTGGGGGTTACTTATTTTCAAAGGCGAAATTAGTGAGAAAATGGCCACCAAAGATTAGTTATTTTCTTAGCTTAAGAGTCCTGTTAAACTGAAAATTTACATTTTTTGCACCTTTAATCAACTTTTTAAAGAAAAATCCCCTCAGAAATGAGTTCTTTAATGGGCATGGAAGGTGTTGAGACCAAAAACAAAAATTTGATTAAAATTCAAAAACCTTCATGAAAATGCAGGTTTCTTCACTTTGATTGTTTTGACGAGAGCCTGATTCCACCATGCTGCCTCACAATTATTGTTCTAATGGTGTTTTAGCCTCAGTTAGTATTGTTTTCTTAAAACTCTCTAACGGCCGTCTCAAGTGTATTGCCGAGCTCTTTTGCCCTCATCCGGTCATTACGTCAGTCAGCATTTTACAGCGTCATCGATGCAATTTAGATCAGTAAAGAGGCGTCACTGGGTTTATCCTTATTCAAGAAATATGAGAGATAATATTTTACATGAGATGGCAATGGCATTACTTATACAACAGATTCGAATCAACTCAGAGGTCAGTGAACGATTATACTTTAAAATGGAATGGGGGGGGGGGGGGGGGCTAAAGAAAGCTACATTGCATGGAAGACGGCGACAATTCCAAAATAAAGCTTTCACCAGACTGGTGCATTTTAAAAAGTACGAAAAATACCACTATTTTCTTCCCTGTTTGCAATAGATTAAATAATAAATACTCTCACTAATACAATAGTTTCAAAAATTGTCGTTGCATGATACACATTATCATAATGCAGACAACACAAACACGCCGTCAGTGTCGTAACTTAACGATGTCCTGTTTCTTGAGCTTGGGAACATGTAGTGATTACCCATCCCAGTACAATGGCGCTAGAGATTTCTTTTAATGCTCTTGTTTTTCTACCACGTCGGCATTGTTCAGATCATTTAGGAGGCGGGCTTCTGTCAGGGCCATCCATGGCTAAGAGGGATACACCCGGGCAGTAAGACCGTGATAACTTACTTACTTACTTTCTCTCTCCCTATACCGTCAGGTACATAAGGCGGAAAGCAGTCGACACCACGCTTGTCTGTCCATGGCCGTGTCCCCAAATTTCGGCAATCTTGTCTTCGGCATTCTCGGAAAATGTCCCAGATATCTCCATCTTTTCCTTTTTTTTATTGTTGTGTTGATATCTTCATTCAATTCCAGCTCTTTTCAACACTTTTTTATTTGTAACAAATTCATTCTGTTTTACCGTGATACCAGATAGAAATGTTCTTCCATGTCCTCCCCGCTTGGCTTGGGAAGCGAACCCGGGTCTCCTGTGTGCAACAGGGAAGCTTCTACCACGGGCTGCCCACTACGGATGGGATCGGCGGATTGGGCCGATCACCTAACTCGGTCGCCTAAAAAACAAACGTGTTTGTTTTCAGTTAATAATAATAATACTGCTGCTGCTGCTGCCTTATTTCTCATGCTGCTTGTTCTTAATTATTTTTACACTAACCCTTTCATAGCTGGAAAGTTCCCGTCAACAACTGTACTGACAAGATAACAATGTTAATTCCAGGAATATTAAATTAAACACGGAGAATTGTTACAGAATAAGCAAAATCACAAGCCGTAACTGTACAAATAAAACTTATTTTGTCAACCAGATAAAACAATAAAAGTGGAGAATATAAGCCAGAATAGACGTCTACTTAGCATTGAAGGGGTTAATACCATAGCTTAAGAATAAAACAGTATAGATCTAAAAAAAACAACAAAAAAAACAACAACAACAGCTAAGGACAAGAAGGCAGAGGCTTCCCATCTGTGTGTGTTGCGGCAAAAGACAACAATGCATACCTTCCGCTCACGGAAACAGCTCGCGCGAGTCTCAGCGCAATAGAAAAACCCCCCACCAACAACAGCCCACAATTCTTTCAACAAAACGGGAAGGGAGAAATAATAAAAGAGTGGTGGAAGACGTGAGCACCAAATTGGAAATGGATACCCCGTCCCACTCACCTG
>NW_004797334.1:1345211-1348997 GCF_000002075.1 Aplysia californica | reverse complement strand
CAACACACACCATTGCTGCTTCGAAAGACATATGGAAGTGGAGGTCCATGATCGCCCACGCCAGTCGGCAAGGCACCGGATGATGATGAACCTTTCTGACCACAAAGTCGGTGGGCATACCAAAATACTATTTTGATAAGGTCCTTTAACGCCGTCTATAGTGTTAAGTCAGTGCTTCGTCATCTCAAATGGCCTGAGTTCGATTCCCATTTGGCGAGGATTTCTTTAATCAATTATCTATGTCTTTCTGCTGGGAAGATTCATCCCTGGGAGTCAAGTTTTGCACTGACAGGTACAGTCGAAATCCTTTTCCTAAATAGCTTAAATTCCGTTGATAGAGGTGCAAAGACTTATTTTTACTGAACTTTTACTTTTTCCGTCCTCTGGTATCATTAGGATTTAATCATAGTCTAATTGAAGAAAAAGGTCTTTTAACACGATTGAAGAAAAAGGTCTTTTAACACGATTGAAGAAAAAGGTCTTTTAACACGATTGAAGAAAAAGGTCTTTTAACACGTAAGCCATTTTTGCTAATACCTCATTCTTGTATGTTTGACGTCAAAATAGTTAGGAAATTCAAGATGAGCTCTCTCCCGAAGCAACGAAAGAATTGTAACATCAAAAGTAATACTGTTCCTTGCACAAAAGTCAGAAGCATTGTCAGTTGGTAAGCAGCCCACGAAAATATATGTCGTACTCGTGCATTCATTTCTTTATCACTCCAAATATCCTTAAAAACCCACGGTTGATATGTAAAAAGAAATATATACCTTAGTTAAGCTCCTTTCTTCGATCTGTACCTTGGTTCAAATCTGATTTGTATATTTTAAAAAAAATAAAAAAAATAAAATAAAGCTATTTTTATTCTCCCCCTTTGACACAATTTAGCAACCTGGACTGAGAGGGATACAGCGTCGTAGAAGAAAGTCCGAAATACTCGATAATTCGTTTCTCACTCGGGAATCGAGCTGTGGTATGCGCCTTGCAAAGATAAAGCGACCCCCTCTACACCACTGAGTCCATTTTCAAGTCCTTTTTAATGTTGTATTCGGCCATACATTTTTCTAAAATAGGAAATTCTGTGGGTACGCTGTTAAATAAAAGCCGAAAAAGAATAAAACAATGTCCATGCTAGTCAGACGGGTTGACATATTTTTGGACCTCTTTATAATCGCCGTTTATCACAGAAGAGATACGTTCTATAACAATTGCCTTTCTGGTTACAGGGTACCATCCCGCTATGATCAGAATGTCAATCATTGGGAACACTCTCCCTCGTGATTTGAGAAGCGAAATAAAACTTGATACGTTCAAAAGGGGACTCAAAAAACATCTATTTAAAACATATTTTGATTAATGGACAGTGCCTTTGCCTTTTTGTATGAGCATTTTTTATTGTCTGAATGAATGTTGCTGTCAAAAAGTGCGCACATGATGAATTTGTATGGTGTTAGTATGAATGCGTTTTTAATCTCCTATGTACGCCTTGGGCCCATGTTGTGGGGAAAGGCGGGATACAAATGCTCTTATTATTATGATTATTATTTCTACTGCTATTTCTTTGCTCCTTCTTACTGCTGTCTTTGAGCCACACCCCTGATCTCATGGTAGGAAAGATCTACACCAAGCCTTCTCGCACAAGGGCAAAAAATCTCGGAGGTCTCGTGCGCAAATTGCGCACGTTAAAGGTCCCTTTGTGATCTAAAATCGATAAGAGTAGGCTTCGGCCGCCACATAGGCAAAATTCAAAATTTCCCACCAACTGAAAATGTTTAGTGTTCCGGGCGCTCATATGGCCTTATGCAGTTGCGAGCGTCGTAAAACACTTCTCCCCCCCCCCACCCCCACAAATCCTTGGAAGTATCGATGCTGTGATAGAGGGCGAACGTAAAGGGGACCAAAAAGTTCTCCCTTTCAGACAGGCGTCTGGGGCGATAATCGTTATTAATGTTTGTACAAACTTTGAGGAAATATGAGTGTCTAAGACGGCGGCGTGTTGGTTTCTGTGTTTATGTCTATGTGCGTGTCTATGTGAGTGTCTGTTTGGGTGTCTCTGCTCATGTCTATGTGCGTACCTATAATTAGATTGTACTTATCTGTGTGGGTGTCTGTCTGTGTCCAAACTCGTGTCTAGACGAAGCACAAGCGGGCTATCCAAAAAAATGCTGTTTTGAGAAAATCGAAGGTTCAGTTATTTTAACACAAGGAGGGGTTTCTCTATAACCAAACAAATATACACCAATGAAACCAAAGTTCTCTTAAAGGTAGAGCGATGCCCCCGTTTGGTGTTGGTCAAGATTTCTGAAAACCCTTGAAATCTGGGTGAGCCCGCTAGTCCTTATAAGCGACCAATGTATTTTGGGAAACTTTTCTATATAGTAAACGTTTCACTTCCTGGCGTTGTTTACACTCATCAATTAGCTAGCGAAACTGGCGTGCATAGCGTTTATATTTCTGTACTTCAGAACAACAAAATATATTTTCTTTTAATCAACGACTGAGGGTAGTAGAATTATTCTCAATCTTAGCGACGTCTATAACTTTATAAGACTTATGAAAACAAAGATGGAGCAACTGGTGACCATCAGTTATTCTAGCCACTTTCTAAATACTTCAGTCTAGAATTTAGACACCCTTGATACTTCTGTAAGCCAGCTTCAAAATCGCCCAAAACGACGCTGGAATCTCATTTGGGAGGGAGCGCATGAGACGGCCATCAAAATATGAGTTGTTTCCGGAAAACAGATTAGGGGACCCACTTTTTACAGTAGATAATGATGTCTGCGAGGCCGTGCTTACAACAAAGCTTTAGCTTGACCTAAAAGGACTCCGGGGGGCGAGTCGGAATAATGTCCCTTGTTATTGAAACGAAACATAATGATATTGAAAGCCGAAATGGATCTCCTTCATTGTCCGAAGTATCCGGAAATCCGTTCTAGAAAGAAAAGATAATATTTCGTTGAACGTCTGCCTTTTATTTCTTCGTCCTTGTTTTTCCTATTTATATCCATCTCTTTTCTCTCTGTTCTTGATCTCAGTCTCTGTTTTTTTGTTTTTATTTTATTGTTTTTTTTGTTTTTCTACTATGTCATTCTTTGTCTGTTTTTGTTTTTATTTTATTGTTTTTGTGTTTTTTTCTACTATGTCATTCTTTGTCTGTTTTTGTTTTCACTTCATTACTGTTGTTTGTTGTTGCTGGGTTTTTTTACTGTGTCCTTTGGCGTATATGTCTCTTACTATTTGTTTACCTCAAACCATTGTCGGTCACCTGCGTTTGCCAGTCTCTCTCTCTCTCTCTCTCTCTCTCTCTCTCTCTCTCTCTCTCTCTCTCTCTCTCTCTCTCTCTCTCTCTCTCTCTCTCTCTTTCTTTCTGTCCCTCTCTCTCATTCACTCATTCTTTCTCTCTTTGTCAGTCTATCGCTCTCTATGTTTCTACCTCTTTTCCTTGTCTCTCTCTCTCTGATTCTTTCTGTCCCCCCACCCCGTCTTGTTTGTATCTTTCACTTTGTCTCTCTATCTGATTCTGTGTAACCCCTCTGATATTATGCACATCTCTGAGAACATTTTTTGGTGGGAAAGAGAATCAAAAATGGTTTCCATTTTAAAAAATGTATGTGTTTGTGTGTGTATTGTGTTTGTGTTTGCTTGTACATATGTACGTGTGTATGCATGTGTGTGTGTGTGTGTGTGTTTGTATGTGTGTGTGTGTGTGTGTGTGTGTGTGTGTGTGTGTGTGTGTGTGTGTGTGTGTGTGTGTATGAACATACTTGTGTTCTTGGCTGTGTG
>NW_004797334.1:1343210-1344669 GCF_000002075.1 Aplysia californica | reverse complement strand
AAAAAAAGAAATGTAAGTGTATTTACTCTCCTATCAAAATGTAGGTCATTTATAATAAATAATAATAAATAAATAACATTTGTATAGCGCATATCTCCTAGTAGTAGTAGTATAGGGTTTTACGGCACTCGCAACTGCTAAGGTCATATGAGCACGCGCACATCCCCGCTCAACAGCAGGCTCTATGCGCTTTACACTATTTACGAGGATGGTTTCCGATCCTGTTGGTTAGGGCCAACTTGAGATGAGGATAGAACATCCCTGCAGAAAGATGAAGATAGCCTACTCAATAAAACTGTTCTCCTCACTCTGGAATCGGAATCGGGTCTCCTGCGTGCGACAACGAAACGCTTAACCTCAAACCACGGACGTCCGTCTCAGGATTTGGTCAATAAAAAAGTAATCTAGCAATTAATTTTATTGAACTATACCGTACACATTTTACTTTCTTTTTATAGACGTCATCAATATTAACTAACGTATCACGACCTTCCTCTTTTTCCGGGAGACAAATCTTTGATTAATTGACATATCAATGTACTGCTTTCAACAAAATATGTCTACAGCCGAGTTCAACTTTTAAGCAAAATTATCCGGACCCCCTTTGTAACCCACGTATAAATTATCAAAAATGTGGTCTAGGAGGGAGTGAGATTTCTTAAATTGGAATGTTTTACCATAACTGTCACTATACCTGAAAGTAAAATGCCATACATCTTTTTAAACACCAAAAAAAGGCAACACCACGGTAGTTTTTTTAATAAGGTTTGACAACGAAATATAAAAGCCAATCACGTCATAGGACACACTGAGGAGAAGGCGTGAGGGAAAATAGCATTTAATGTCAAAAGGTCAGTTAGCATAAATACAGTCCAGTTAAGGGTTTTAGGTATCACACACCACATTTTAGTTTAGTTTTAGTAGAGGTTTTACGGCGCTTGCAACTGCATAAGGTCATATTAGCGCCAGAAGATTAGAGGTGTTACAAGAGAGTAACAAACAGAAAAAAGACGAAGATTTGAAATGGTCCACATTTACAGTTCTTGAAAGGTCCATACCGGGCGTGAGACGAATCAGTACAACAGGCTCTTATGAGACAAACACAAGAGCACAAAGAAAGAATCAAACAACAACAGCAACCCCAAATACACCAGCAAACACAGGGAACAGGAGCAAACAAATATTTTAAAGAAAATGGACATACCAATTATGATGGCATCAAGTTTTCACCCCTCCCCCAAACAAACAAACAAACAAAACAAAACAAATAAAAAAAAAAAACACCCCCCCAAAAAAAAATAAAAAAATTAAACAACAACAAACTAACAGCAACAACAAAAGCAACAATAAAAAACCCAACGAAATGATAGCAACCAAATTCTTGAAACGTCTCTAAAATCGGTAAATCCTTTCAAATAATAATTATATTAAGCTAGTGCAATACAAATCTCCAAGCGCA
>NW_004797334.1:1341582-1343110 GCF_000002075.1 Aplysia californica | reverse complement strand
TTTTTCTTCCAACCTCACAGACATGCATGCACACAAACAAACAAACAAACAAACAAACAAACAAACAAACACACGCACGCACATACTCACATATTCACCCAACAACAACAACAACAATATTACCAATAACAAAAAAAACAACAACAACGACATCACCACCACCAACAACAACAATGTCATCAACATCATTAACAACAAAAATAGCAACTCAACAACAACAACACCACCACCACCACCAACAACAACAACAACAAATACACTCGGAAAAAATATACTTTCACGCTAGAAGACTCACACGTACTTTCGCAGTAACTTCTTTCCCCCTTTCTCCCATTGTCTCTGCATTACCCTTTACCACAAAGGGGCGCAATCACCATTCGCTCAAATAAATTCTCTCTTATCTGTCAAATTTAAATTTGGCTGTGTCTCCCAGCTCATTTCCTTCCCCTTTCACGTTAATATATTGGGTTTCCGGCTACGTGAATGAGTGTTTGTAATTTTTTTGGCTGTTTATTAGAGCGTAAGCGTGTTTGTGTTTGTGTGTTTGTGTGTGTGTATGTGTGTGTGTGTACGTGTGTGTGTGTGAGTCTGTGTGTGAGTGTGTATGTGTGTGTGAGTGTGTATGTGTGTGTGAGTGTGTATGTGTGTGTGAGTGTATGTGTGTGTGAGTGTGTATGTGTGTGTGAGTGTATGTGTGTGAGTGTGTATGTGTGTGTGAGTGTATGTGTGTGTGTGTATGTGTGTGTGTGTGTGAGTGTGTGTGTGTGAGTGTGTGTGTGTGAGTGTATGTGTGTGTGTGCATATGTGTGTGTATGTGTGTAGGTAAAACGCAAAGAGGGATGACTCAAATGGGAAGAGGAAATACATGAAAAAATCTGAGCAAGTACCAAAAACCCCCAAATAAATAGCAGCAAGAAGAGGAAAGGAGAGTATGGCAAACTACTATAGTATCTACGAGTATACAATGTCTCATGTGACAGGAAAATATAATGATGATAATGGGTACATCCACTGTATTTATGCATAATATGTGAGGCAGCGTGGCGGAATCAGGCTCTCGTCAATTTTTTGGCATGAAGAGTTATTGGTGTCAGCTTAAAGCTTGTTCACTTGTCTTTATTTGAATGAAAATAGTATCCATTTATCTTGAATACAAGTCGAGATATTTGCGAATGAAGGAGGTGGGGGTCACTTGTTTTCAGAGATAAAATTAGTAAGGAAATGGAACCAAAAGATTAGTTATTTCCTTAGCTTAAGAGTCCATGGTAACTGAAAATGTACCTTTTTTGTGCCTTTAATCAACTTTATTTCTGGAAAATCCACACAGAAATGAGTTATTTAATGGGCATGAAAGATGTTGAGCCATAAACCAAAAATTTGATAAAAATTCTCAAACCTGTGGAAAAATGCAAGTTTCTTCACTTTGATTATTTTAACGAGAACCTGATTCCTCCACGCTGCATCACATTTTATTATACTGATGAAACCACGGAAACATAGATATATCAGGTGCTTCTCTCTCTGACTC
>NW_004797334.1:1339696-1340826 GCF_000002075.1 Aplysia californica | reverse complement strand
TATCTATCTATCTATCTATCTATCTATCTATCTATCTATCTATCTATCTATCTATTCGAAGTAACCTTATCCTTATAATCAATTGCATTCCCGTCAGTCTGCCCGTAAAAATAATATAGCGTGTTAAGCATTGTTCTTCCTCTCTGCATAATATATTTTTTGGAATACCTCACAGCACCGGTGAGCTAAATGAATCTGTCGCTTCGTGAAGAAGCAAATCCCCCTCTGCAGGGGAGAAAACTGACTCGTGCACTTTTTTTGGACGGCAAATAATCTCAAAGAATACGTGACTCTGCTCAGCAATTGCGATGTGCAGGCAGGGGTGTATTGCCAGGGAGGATGGCTCTATGGAGCCTTCTCTTTTTCCTCACTCGTCCCATCAATCTCCCCCCCCCCCCCATGCCCTTTCTGCCCTTCCATGTTTTAATATTGTCGAACACCCAAAGCACATACTGTCAATCGGATTTGATTCAACCAAAGTCCGCTAGATTAGACCGTGATCTTCAAATCAAAACGCGTTTGTCTTTCAAGGTCGCATGCCGAATCGGTTACATTGTCCTAAAAATAGCAGCTTTTGCCCTATCAAGAAGGAAAATCTCGCTAGCCCTGACTCAGTTTCTTGTATCCGAATGGCAATATGTGTTAGGACGGGGTGGAATCAGGCTCTCGTCAATTTTTAGGCTTGTAGAGTTATTGGTATCATCTTAAAGTTTGTTCATTTGTCTTGCTTTGGATGAAAAGAATATCCATCTATCTTGAATAGAAATCGAGATAATTGGGAATGAAGGAGGTGAATGTCACCTGGTTTCAAAGGTAAAATTAGTGAGAAGAATGCCGCCAAAGATGAGTTTTTCCGTGGAAACTGAAAAGTTACATTTGTTGTGCCCTTTATCAACGTTTTTCAGTAAAAATCCACACAGAAATGTGTTCTTAAAGGGGCTTGGAAGGCGTTGAGGGAAACTGAAAATGTACATTTGTTCTGCCTTTTATCAACGTTTTTCAGTAAAAATCCACACAGAAATGTGTTCTTAAAGGGGCTTGGAAGGCGTTGAGGGAAACTGAAAATGTACATTTGTTCTGCCTTTTATCAACGTTTTTCAGTAAAAATCCACACAGAAATGTGTTCTTAA
>NW_004797334.1:1332341-1337010 GCF_000002075.1 Aplysia californica | reverse complement strand
GGCAACCCGATTTGATCCATAATTTGATATTTTGCAGTTAAGTGTTTGAAATTTTCTAGAAAAGTATTGATTTGCAACAGTTTTAGTGGCTAATGTGTGATGTGTGATCTGCAGCAAATAATACGCAGTTTGTCCCCCAAAAGCAGTGCATCTGTGTGCGGGAGTGCGTCTCCGAATGGTTCCTGGGTGCTCGCCGGAGACGTCTACGAATATCTTCTGTCAGATGATGGTGTATAGGTTAAAATTGACTATGTCACCATTCTCAGCCTCGATTTTGTCCAGTCATAAGGCCACGCGACACTCGTGGATTAAATTAACAGGAATAAAAACTGGAAAGCCGAATTAAATCACCTGTACAGCCCCATAATACATCACAACAGGGAAGGATTTAGATTACCATTTAGACGAGGAATTAGTTTAGATTTCCTGGGGATTCGTTTTAAATGCCGAATTGATATTTTAATCGAATTAATATCTTAATGTCAGTGAAAAAAGACTCCAACTTATTCTTATTGTAGGTGAATTTCTCTGACCCCTAAAGATGAGGCGGGAAACGTCATTGAATCAGAAATCATTTCTAGTACATTTAAATTAGTGTTGGATATCTTTGCGTAGAGCACAGGTAAATACATGTAAACATTATTATGACAGTGGCGGGGCGTAGTGGTGGGCTAAATGGCTTGAGCCCTCCCTCAAGGCACACACAGATCACACGCTCATTCGTTTATCTAATCACTGTTGACATACAATTATTTCAATGTTTACATTAATAGTAGCTTAACAACTAATAAACGTCTTCTCGACTCAGCAAAAGATGAGCCCGTTCCCCCGGTTCCTTACTAAGGTTCTGTAGGCAAGTAAAAGATGTTTTCCTAATTGCCAAAACAATACAAAACAGTGACCACCCTCTGCAAGCAAATGTCCTCGGGGGTAAAAGTTCACGACAGACTTTCCCGATTACGTTCCCAATTATTGGACTTTAGCAATTAGGTGTCAATGCGTTACTACCTCCAGCCACCACACGGCCTTATAATCCTGTTGCACCTACAGTGTATGTTTCCGTTGTCGGAATATATTACCAATTCTTTATGTGCCTGCATAATGTTTGTGTGACTGAGTGCACCAGCTGTAGGTGTGGTGTACAAGTGAGTGAGTGCAGTGCATGCAATACAACCTACAGCTGTAGCTTCGGCGTACGTCGTTCCGAGCTTTTAACTTGGCATGTTTGCACCGTCTTTTCTTAGGACCGGCCAACGCACTCATCAGCCCCCTGCCCAACTCCCACGGCCCCTGATTCGCCAAATGCGAGTCCACACACACGCTCTCTCTCACACACACAAACACACAAACACACACAAGCACACAGAGATACTCAAAGACATAAATAAACACTTAGAAATCATCATCATGGAAGAAATCTTCACTAAGAATAATATACATAAACATACGTTTACTGGAATATCATTTTCAATTTAAAATACTCATACAGCATTATACATCGATGGCAATCTCTTTAACCTCCACCTTTTTCCGGATTTTTAACTGTCTGTTTTAGATTACCCGCGGGGCCCTGGCCTAATTCGGCACCAGAGATCCCTCCATCGGAAGACAGTTGATGGGGATAAGCTCTACTCGGAATGCCACCAGAAATGGGATCCATATCATTATTCTGTATGGCCTTTTGCATCTTGACAGATAATCTTAAAGCAGTAAGCATTACACGGCTGTGCCTGGGCGGTAGACATAGAGGAAGTAAGTTTCCGAAACACTACTTTCCTTCCTGCAGATCTTGACTTTTTATATTATGCTTCAAATCAGAGACATCGTAAATACATTTGAAATCAAGGAAAGTCTAAAGATAAATGAAATTGGATTTTATTAGTTTATGAGTGGGTTATAGATACTTTTTACAGTAGGGAAATTATGCATTTTGTCCGGATTGTGGCTGGAGGTCCTTCAGTTCTACGATTTCCAATTATGTCATATTCAGACAGTCTGTATGTGCTTCATGGTTTTTCTGAAAGTTACTGAAATGTACACACACACACACACACACACACACACACACACACACACACACACACACACACACACACACACACACACACACACACACACACACACACACACACACACACACACACACAAGCAGAACCATCAAAAATAATTATGCAAAGGTGTCTGTGATGTAGTGTTAGGCGCTTTGCAGAAACAGGCAGGAGACATGAGTTCGATTACCGTATAGGGAGAAATTTTATCCAGTACATTTGTCTTTCTGTAGGAACGTTGTATCCCTCCTTGCCTTAATTGGCCCTGATAGGCAGGGCCAAAATATCCCACCTCAAAATTGCCCAACTAGTATGGATAAAGGTATGAAATTCGAACATTTTTTTTTTGCAAAAGCTGATCGGGTGAAAAGACAAAATCGCGGACAAATCAAAACAGGAATTTCTAAAAACAAAAGCGTTAGAAACTCTTACAGAAATATACACTTATCTTAAATTTGGCCAACACGAAATGGCGATAAAAGGAAACGTGTCTCACGCATGCGTCTTTACAACATCTCAGTGGTCGTTGAACTCTTTGAGGTCCATCAATCTGGGTTTTCGAAAGCACTTACATCAGACGCGCTATTTCATGAGGATTTTTTATTTGGAAAGGGGGGGGGGGGGGGGGGCATCATTTCGTTATTTCTGTAAAATTCTCACCTCTGTTTTCTTTTCCTGACAAAAAATGTGTACACTAGGAAATGTTATAATACACATTCGTGTTGCTGACTTGAGCATTATGGTTCGAAATTTCGAAATGTGAGACAACATTGCCTTTGATCTGTCGCTGATCAGACATCAATTTTATGAGTCCGGAATGTCCTTCAAGCGTTCACGACAGTTTTCTAGACGCCATCTTGCGTGTAGATGTGTTGAGGCAAAGATAGTACTTAACAAGATGGTCCACTCAGCCAAAAAAGTGTCCGACGGAAGTCCGCTCTTTGCTTCAGATGGTGTTGCAGTTTGTTTTGAAGAATAGGAATAGCACCTCCTCGCGTGGGCAGACCGACGGCTGTTCATCAGCAGTTCGGGTTTGTTCAGTGCGGAGTTTTAGGTTTTTTATTTTATTTTAATGACCTCTCGCCTTTCATTTCATTGTTAATATAAACGAAAAAAACAATCACCCCTTCCTCCGGAAGAGATTTTTTGGTCAGTGCAACCATTTTTTAAAAAGCGTTCTTCCGAAATTTATCAAAAAACTTGCTAGTTTCACTTTGATTTTTTAAACTCAAGTAGCTCTGTTCGCAAAGGGGGTGCATTTGCTAAGAGGGCGCCACCGAATTTTGAGGACACTTTTTTAATTGCCTCAAAGAGAGGAGTAGCCTCTCTTGTTATGTAGACTCTTTGACTGAGGTTCAGCATGACGCAACAGACAACAGTGTCGGCAGAAGGGGACAGACCTCAGCCTCAAGTTGTATCATTGACGTCCAGTGTATGATGCACACCAGATTATTTTTAGTTCTGGTTCGAAATTGACGTTCGGAAGCGGCGTCAATTTTCTGTGTAAATCCAGAAATCTGCATTCCTGAAATTGTCCGGATTTTGCACGTCTTCATAATATACAAGTCAAAATGATCCGTGGATATTTTAGTTTAGTCTCTTCGTGCGCGTTTCCTGGGGTTCGAAAGGTTCATGATATGTTTTCGTAGACTGTTGGCACCACTGGTTCCGAACAGACGAACAAAAAAAAATGAATGCAAAATAATCTTGTCTACAGTGAACCGCGTTTGTAGCAAGTCGAAAGCGAGCGTGGTGCAACTTCCAACGAGCAGTTCAACTTAAATTATCGTCCTAATGGAAGCTCACTGCCTTCATTTTCCATTTCTGTTCATCGGAGATTTATGGCAGAGCGGTTGTCGGATTTTGTTTTGTGCAGCTCCTATTAGTTTTTTTTTAAAGATTTCATGTCCTGAGATTTTTTACTCAAATTAGAACAAGGGAGCTATCTCAAAACTTGGAACTCTTTTCCCGCCTGAAACGTTACATAAAACAAGTAGGAGATTTATGCGTTCTTTATTAAGAGCATTTCTATGGCTACATAATAATATCTGCAAATTAGACAGGGAAGAAGATTGTAATATCTTCATAAAAATTCGTACAGGAGACTTGTAAATCACCGCGGTCGTTAGTTGCCCATCTTCCCCCCCCCACACACACACAAAATGCATAGGCTCGATTCTCAAAAGGGGAAGATATTTCATAAGATGTCTCCGCCCGTTTGGATGGATCCCATGCAATCCAGATTAGCTCAAAATAGTTGATGTGAAGCAGCCTGCCCCCTAAATGTTCCAAATGATTTCGAGGATTACGTACAATGCATACGAATAATCAATTACTCCCATATGCAAACGCACACACATTGATATACGTCACGCACAAACAAACGTGCACACAACACGCTAATACAGGAACACAGCCACATGTAGAAACACTCCAAGCCTCGCTACGTATGGGTTATTTTTAATTGCCCGAAACGTAACTAACTAACTAACTCACTCACTAACTAACTCACTAACTCACTAACTAACTAACTCACTAACTAACTAACTCACTAACTAACTAACTCACTAACTAACTAACTAACTAACTAACTAACTAACTAACTAACTAACTAACTAACT
>NW_004797334.1:1327197-1331329 GCF_000002075.1 Aplysia californica | reverse complement strand
CCCCCTTCTTTCTTTCTCTCATTCTCTTTCTCTCTCCTTTCATACCTGTCTCAGCAAAAAAAAAACCCCCAAAAAACAACCCCAAATCGGAAACAACCAGAAATATGCCGACGTCTCTATTTCCAGGCGTGCGAGAGAAGAAACTAACTCAAAACAAAACAAAACAAAAAAGAAATAACAAAGATTTTTCTAACGCTTTCATTTTCTGTCTCTTGTCCTCAGATTTTCTCCTCCCTCCCCGACTCTAAACAAGCCTGACGTCTCCTGGGGACCCGAGTGCTCTAACACAGGAGCGGACAAGAATCAGCAGAGAAATATCTCGCAGATGCAGTTAAGAGGAAACTAGACACATTGTGTCTCGTCCTTTACGCCTTTTTCTATCCGGAGATACTGGGAGATTGTGGACAGCCCCATGAAACACAAGATAACGAGCATTTCTAAACACGTTTGGACGAAGCTGACCCTATAACTTCATTTTTTTGAGGGGTTTTGATTATATTCCAACCCTTTGGGGATTTTATTCTTCTTCTTTTCTTGATTATTGTGCAAGCTTGGAATTTTAAGATTTAGATTCTTGAGATCGGGTTTTGTTCTAAGACAAGCCTACTCAGACGAATTGTCAAATTTTTGGGGCGATTTGAAACTATACGTTTGAACCTTTTCTGTTGGGACGAGCGGGCATTAAATAGCAGCGGAAACGTTTGTCTAAATAATTTATTTCCAACACCCGCAAAGTCTCATCCGGATTGACACCTTCGTTGCAATTCTTGGATTTAAAAGGAGCAGTGGAAGAATCGACGCAGTGTGAGAGACCTAAAAGGAAAGGAGAGCTGGTTCTCATTACTGTGGCTGTATATCTAAGATCAGCAGCGACTCTGTGATCCTATCAAGCCGGCTGTGGTTGGGGCTGAAACCAGAACCCTAGCCATTGTGCGATAGCGCAAGTCACACGACGCTCTGGTGCTAATTGGCTTCTCGCCAAAACCTCACAGGTCCGGAGGTGAGGGAGGTAGATAGAGAAACAGTCAGCGCCGCGGAGCGGGCGTTTGTTCCTTCGCTCGTTCTCACGTGCCTATCTGTGTGTGTGTGTCTTTGTGTGTGCGTTGTTGTGCGTGCGTGCGAGCGTGGCTGCGTGCCCATGTATGTAGGTGACGAGACAAACCTAATCAGTCTGACCACGGCGCTCACACCTCAAAGGTGAGAGAGAGGTAGAGGAGCATGACACTGACCATAGATCTCTCCTCCTCGTCAACTCTGTCACCAGTCGCAACTCCGCCAGCAGAACAAGCAACAGCAGCAGCAGTAGTAGCAGCGTCTCTGAGCTCGCTGTCTCAACTATCCGCCCGGCTTCCCTACACATCTGGAACTATGTCTCATCCGAACAACAGCACGAATGTCTTCGGGACAACTTCTGCAAATGCCACGGAAGTTTCCAACGACACCGAGATAGATTACACCTTTGACAGGTACGTGAGCATTCTTCCATTTGTTTTACCATTGTTTCTCTTTCTTAGATACACTTTTTCCCGACTTAGAATATGAGTGTGGCGCACTGTTAGAAGGCGCGTCAATCAGGGCGGGAAACGTTTATAGTAGAAATCCCAGACGGTGTCCAAATACGTGTCATTAAGAGAGGACAGACGAACAATCTAAGTGTTTAGAGTACCTCAGGCGTTGGTTAAGGGCTCTGGTTTGCTCTGCGTTGATTGCTGTTAGCTTTTTTTTAACTTCGCGAATTTTTTTTTTTCGAAGAAAGACCAAAAATATATCAATCAAAATTACACAAGTTTTTTTTTCTTTAATCACTTGTTTCCGAATTGGCTTCTGTGGTCTGGTGGTTAGAATCAACGCCGTCACAAGCAGACTACCCGAGATCGAGTGGCGCGTGACGATAACTTTTATCGAGTATCTCGGTCTTTCTGCAAGGACGTTGTTTTCCTCTCAGCCCGGGTTGGCCCCGACAGCTAGGGTTGAAGTCTGCCTCTATTCTGAGATTTCTCTCTCACCTGCCTAAAACAGACTCTTTCCTCTTCATTTTGACTACTTTTCTGTCGTTTCAACAAAAGTTTGCCTTAAAAGAATGGGTTAACAAAAATACACAAGATGAACAGTAACAAAAATATAAGCAGCATCTGTTAAAAGAACTACTTTATCATGCACATCACACGCATGAGCAGCAAAAACAAAAATAAAACAACCAACAACCCCCTTCCCCCCCAAAAAACCCCCCAACAACAACAACCCAACAACAACAACCCAACAACAACAAAAACAACAACTGCAGAATAAATTTTAAAAAATAATAAAGTGAATCTTGTCTCTCTCCTCAGGTGGGGGATTAACTCTGACCTCGATGGCATCCTCGTTCCCATCGTCTTCGGCATCATCTTCGTTGTCGGACTGGTGGGCAATGGTACCCTCATCATCTCCGTGGTCGCCAACAAGGTGAGTTACTAGCTTCTTACAGGCCTACTGGTTTGGCTTTAGGTCTCGCAACTGTTGGATTATGGGTTCGAATCCTGTCAGGGGTCCAACGTTGTGTTCTTGTGCACTTTACACATTTTTTTTCACTTTGCTCGTGTGGAAATGCGTACCCGGCTATAGACAGTGAACGATCTTGTCAGTTTGTTAGTGTTCAGGAGTCTAATCAGCTGCTTGCACTGTATGCTTCCCGGGAGCCCGAGACTGTTTCTGAGTGTTCTAGTGTCTTCCATGGAGCTTGCTGTTCACCGAGGAAGTGCGCTCTAAAGATGCTATTTATAATCTATCTTTATTAAGTCCCAAGTCAACCTGTTTACTTTATTTAATAAATGAGTGTTTTATATCATGTGGTGTGGGCCAATAGCCTTACACACTGAATTAACCTACTTCGATGATTGCTGGTTTCTCAACTGATCACTGAAAAAGTCAACCTGTTATGTGGAGGAACTTCCAGTCCTAGACTGCTGTGCTCTTTTCCTTCTAAAACATGTTGCCAATTTGTATACTGTAGCTTTAACGCCCCTTTCTACTAGGTACGATTATATTTAAGAGGAAATAATTCTAAATCTAACATCCGTCTCCAATAGGACCTGTCCGAATGAGTGGAAGCTTAAAGCTTAACCCCCTTCCCCCACCACCCCCCACCCCCAAGAAGAAAAGCAAAAAGGTCAGCACGCCCAGTGGGAGATGCGAGCCAGGTCCACCCACTTCGTGGTTTAGCACGCTGCCAACTGAGCTAATGGAGCGCAATCGTGCAGTGAACTTTTGCGAAAGTAAACAACTTGTGTTTCGCGCGCTCATATGATCTTACGCAGTTGCAAGCGCCGTAAAACCCTATACTACTACTACTACTACTACTACTACTACGGAGCGCACTTCTAAGAAAAATGTACTCTTACCAGCGTGTGTAGAATAATAATGTACTTGTATATTACTATGGTGATGAGGTCCAGGAAACTTCTTGACCGAAGCTCATCTGTCAAATTAGCGAAAATGACACCTCATGCTCACTCTCATCATTACCGTTAGATGGATATAACTATACCGTAGTAAGACTGTGTGTCAAGGACCGAGGTGTCGGAGACATATCGAGCGAGGGTCTATAATTTCAAGAAAATTGTTGGTAAGTAAATCGTATTATTTTAACAGGGGTGCAAGGGAAGGGGGGGGGGCGAGGATGAAATGCTGTGCATCACATGTGAAGTGACAATGAAGGGGGTTTGATTATTCTATCCTTGTTTTATTTATTTACTTTTACTTATATCCTTTAAGTTGAAGCGTGTGTCCTTTTATGTGTAATGAACTAATACTATTAGATTGTTTTGTAGGTGTCAAAAAAAGCAACGATGTAGGTGGCTTTATTAATTTTTTTCTCTTGCCGCTCATTATCGTCACTGTTGTTCCAAACATGATTTTATAGTCTCGTCAAACTATACGCTTTCGTTGACATGAAGGCTGAACGTCAAAAGTGTCTTGCGGAGAGACAAAAAAGAACTTCGTAAGTGAATTGTGTTAGAATAATTATGTTAAAGTAAAGCAAATTATAGTCTTACGAAAACCGTAAAAGTTCAGAGAAACGGGTAAACCGAAGTTTGAACTTCAGTGCACTTTTTTGAGATGTATGATTTTTTAATTTATTTATTTTTTTTTT
>NW_004797334.1:1323441-1325414 GCF_000002075.1 Aplysia californica | reverse complement strand
CCCCCCACATTCCATCCCCTGTCCCGGAACAATTCCACTTCCAGATTATCCCCACGCCTTCCAGACTCGAGCAAACAAACAACCCGCGAAAAGAAAGAAGTGTCCAACATACAATTCTTTTTTCTAAATGACCCGCTCAACATGTGGCCAAATCCCTGTGTAGTCACATGTTTACTGTTTCAAAAACCCCAAACAATCATTTCACGCACGGTGTGAAATCTTAAGAAATAAGCATCCCTCTAATAAATATTTCTCGAGGAAAGTTTCCCCAAATATCTCCCGATCGTCTTTAATCTTAAATGCATTTCTCTGACGTCAATAAACCTAGATTTAATAGAGTAATAAAGCAGTTCCGATTTCCTCAAAGAAACAGAAAAGCAGGCACATTTAATTTCATGCTACAAAACCTTCAATGCTCGCCCCTTGCGGTGTCCATCTCTCTGTACTTGTCCAATCTTCCAGACCGTCTTCCACCTCAGTCACATTCATTCCCCCCCTCCTTCCATCCCTCCTTCCCTCCAGCTCCTCTCTTTGAGCTTCTGAAAATCTACGGAATTTGTTTAACAAATCTCGACCTAATGCAATTCAAATTACTTGAATCCAGTAATCATGTATTTTCTTTAAAAAAATGTGATGGATTTCCTGGATTCTTCAAAGCTAATATACTCAATTTATTAAAGCTAAAACTTTATTTGGTTCATATTTGTCTCGTTCATGACATCTGCTATAGAGGGGTTGGAGGGTGCTGCGGTGCGGTTCGCTTCTTTTACTTCTTCTTGTTCTTGGAAATACCGAGTTTGCTCAATCCTTAATGAGTTTAGTATGTTACCAGTCTTATCGAATCAGAAAGGATTTCTGAATTAATTTTCTTGTGTTTCCTGTTATAGTTGGCAGCTGTCAACTCGGCTGTCTAATTGAGCAGAACAATGTCAATAACAACAGCAGCAAACAACAACAACAACAACAACAACACAACACAACAACAACAACAGCAACAGCACATGAACAACACCACGACCACCACCACCACCGACAACAACAACAACAACAAAATGAACAACAGCAACAACAACAATAACAACAACATGAACACCAACAGCAACAACAGCAACAACAGCAACAGTAGCAACAACAACAACAACAACAACAACAACAACAACAAGACAAAGCTGGAGCACGTCTGCCACGAGAAACTCTTGTGGATCGATTTGTAATAATAAAGGGGGCCCTTTATGCCTGTAAAATAGAAGCATTTATTGCGAATTCTTGTCGAAACACGAAACGATACTTGTTTGCTCAACGAAACAAAACGACAACCCGAATTGGCCACCCATTAGGCCCTTTGTTTTTACCTTGGCGTGAAACGAAATAAAAATTTGAGTTTGTGTTTTGGAACATGCGAGAGACATTTAAAAAACTGAATTTTTTCTCCAGTTTTACATGAAAGGATTTCAAAAGCGGTTTACATTGGATTGTACAAAGTAATCGATTTAAAGTTATAGGTTTTATAAATGAAGGAACTTCATTACAAGATATTAAAAAACACGGAAATTAAGTGCAAGTATCGAATAGTTTTCTGAAAAGGCAAAATTTAAACAGCGTTTTTTAAGCTTTTGTCAGTTTATCGATTTGTTTCGTGTATTTATCATAATATGAAGAAAGAGCCGAATGTCAGAATTGCTGGCAACTTCCTAAAAAATGCAAATCTTTACAAACGAAATAAACCCACAACCGGGTGGACATTTTGTGTGAGTACTTGTGGCATGGGGGATATCAGATTTAGTGTGCGGGGAAGGAGGTGGGGGCGTTGATCGATGAAGAGTCTAAAATCTCCCTTTCTCCCCTCTCTCTCTCATACAAAGTCCTTCTGCCCCCCCCCTTTTTTTCTCTCTTTTCTCTCTCAGTCTTTCTTCATTTTTTGTCTCTCTCTCTCTCTCTGTCTCTCTCTCTCCCCCCCCCTCTCTCTCTCTTTC
>NW_004797334.1:1319264-1321275 GCF_000002075.1 Aplysia californica | reverse complement strand
GGGGGCGGGGGTTCTACTGAACTATAAAGCTGACGACTGTAGTCCGAATCTCCAAGAACGTGTTTTGGAACTCGCTTAGTTTTGAAGAGGTTTCAAGGCAATCAATCCAACTGTCTCGGTTTTTTAAAAAATAATCAGAGATATAAGTTACATTCAGGAACAAACTACTAACTCTCTTTCCTCTCATCCCCCTAGCCCTACCTTGAATAAAATACAAATGAAAAAATACCCTTTGAATTTAACCATGCCATTATCCCAAATAGCTACACTTACGTAGTATGCATGCTAGGTAATTGTGTAGTGGAGCCATTATTTTCAAGACGAGAGTGTTCACTCATCACATTCATAAGCATAGCAGGCTGCAGCCCTCTCCTTTAGATCTGGAAATTATGCAAAATGACAACGAAGCTCTCACTCCAAGAATTATGACATTTGGAAATGAGAGTGGTGTGCTCATTCTCAGCGTCTCGTGGATCGTCAGTGATGATGTCATCGCCACCTGCTTATAGAACGATACATCACGATAGCAGTCCCAAGACAGCTGCTATTTTTCAAAACACACAAAAATGTATTTTTTTTCTTGAAGGAAAAATAAATTGGTGAAACAATAATTTTCCCACACGGGTTATGTATAGATAGCTTGTCGTTTTTGTTTTTTATTTTTTCTTTTCTTTTCTTTCGATTTGTTGAGAGGGTTTTTCCCGTTTTTTGAGAAAGCTCGCTGAATGTATCAGCCACAGGCTTTTGTGGGGATGTCTCATAACGCATGTTTCAGCCGTCCATGCCGTCTCTGTTCTTTGAGGTAGCATGACCAGAAGGGCAGCAGAAGGGCGATCAAGAACAACAGCGCTGTGACATTAGCAACAGCTAAATCAACAACAACAACACAAGTTAAAAAAAAGGTAGAGAAATAACAGCGGCAGAAACAACTGTATCGACGAAGGCAACCCCAAAAGGATTATAGCAGCTGCAACAACAGCAACAACGGGATCAGCATCAACGACAAACGCAAAATCAAGTCAAGAAGATGAAACACCAAGAATGGCCGGGGCAGCTTCTCCAAGAACGCTCAACTCATCAGCTTCTTCCAGCTCCCTCCTTCTCTCAGCTGCTCACGATCACTCGAGAAATATTTTTGGCCATCTCCTCTCTGAAGTCTCCAGAAGACGCCCCTTTCTATCTTTCTCCAGTGCCGGCCGATGAAGAGCTCTTCTTTAATCACAATTTGGATTCCAGAGCATCTTCATCATCACGGCTCTCGACGATGCTCTTCAGAAATACGAAGAAAAAAAATGTTTCGCTCGTGTGCAATCGTAGATGAAACAGCATGTCTGCTCAACGTGCACGAGTGGGAACGCCTCAAATATCCAAATTACTTAATTAAGACAACACAGGCTAAAGCTAGAGGATAATTCCTTTGAAATAAAACCTTTTTACAAATTAAGAAGACCGTGAATAGAAAACGACGGAGAATGTCTCTGAAGCCAGGAATCTCGCTATCCCTGTCACAGCATCAAGTAAAACAAATCTGAGAAAAAGAGAATGGAATAAAAGAACGGGGAAAGGGAAAAGCAATGACAAAAATCCGTAATAGCTTTAAACAGGCATCAAATGGAGCAAACGGATGGAAGAGCTCGAAAACTTCTTAGCCGCAATGAGAGCAGCGGGCAGCAACCCCCCCCCGCCCTAAATTAATCCTTCGAAAAGAGAACTCACATCCAGAACAAAACAAACACAGGAAATATTTCTTGGAAAAACGCGACATTGTAAAAATAAAAAGGGGAAAAGAAACTTGGAAAAAGATGTACAGCAGAAAGAAAACAATGTTTCGTTGCTTGTAAAGAATGGGGAATTTCTTTTATTGAAATACAAGTGGCAGTAAAACTAACACACAGACATACACACACAAACAAACACACACACACACACATACACACACACACACACACACACACACACACACACACACTCACTCACACACACACTCATTCACACCTACACGCACACATAC
>NW_004797334.1:1317020-1318521 GCF_000002075.1 Aplysia californica | reverse complement strand
CACACACACACACACACACACACACTCACAAAATAATACATACACATAAATTCACGCACACATACACACACTTACATGCACACACACATATATGCACACACACACACACACACACACACACACACACACACACACACAATAATACAAACACACACACACACATACACACATGCATAAAACATCAACAAAAACGACTGTGATCAGTGTTGCTCTGGCTCCAAATGTTGACATGAAAAAAAAAATTATCCCCCCCCCTCCCCTCCCCTCTCGCGCTAAAAAAGAATAAATTGTTCTCTGTGTTCTCCAGGTGATGAGGAATGTGCCCAACATCTTGATCGTTAGTCTGTCCGTGGGAGACTTTTTGCTCATCCTCATCTCGGTGCCCGTGGCCTCTACGCTCTACACCTTCATCAACTGGCCCTACGGATGGGTTGTCTGCAAGGTGAGTACAGTTCTTCATGCCCTGAAGTCACCCCAAACTTACTCATTACAACATACACATTTTCAGAACTGTGCACATTTGTACACTAGTGACAGTAACAATGACAACGAAAATGACAGTAACAAACTTTTTTTTTCATCCGGTAAGGAGAAATTTGTCTTGGTCGTAAGATTCATGGGTCCATGAAAAACATCCAAGAACACTTATAAAGATACAATACATTTGAATGCCCATACCTCATCCATTCACACTCTCTCACACACAGACATACATACATACATACATACATGCATCAGCACACACACTCTCTCTCTCTCTCTCTCTCTCTCTCTCTCTCTCTCTCGGGGATTTTCAATGTTCCCATAAACACCAATGTATTCTTTCGTTTTAGACAGTTCAGATTACAAAGCAGGAAAAAGCTTGTTTTCTCAATTCTTGTTAGGGCGTGAACCAGGTCAATGTCCCTTTTCTTACTCGTGGTGAAAACGAAAAAAAGCTACAAACCTACCCCAAACGATCTTATCTTTGGGGGGAAAAGCGTAAATATTATGGTTCGGACTGAACAGAAATACGAACATGTACTGATCAGCCCCAGCAGGACTCCTATTACTCATAGAAGCCAAGGCACGCAATCTGCCAGAGACAGGTAGGATAGGCCTTTCGAATACTCGGAAGAACATTACTGATCTATTCCAGATTCCACCCCATGTTTGTTTTTTCGCTACCGTCATCACATTGGACGAGTTAATACACAGCGGGTCGGTGACGTCATTAACGTTAAGATAAAGTAAACAATCAAGCGCTGCTCAAGAAAACTCTATCACGCCTATCATCATTAACTATAGATCAGTGTGTGCTGCTTGCTTCTTTCGTTACGATATTGATGCTGAGAGGTTGTAGACCGAACTGTGTGTGAACTCTCGATTAATAATGTTTTTATGGAATATCTCAGGACAAAAGAGAGTCTATTAGACAAAAGATTATTTGAGAACTAACACGCATGCACACAGACACATATACACAGACACATACATACACACACACACACACACACACACA
>NW_004797334.1:1308500-1313371 GCF_000002075.1 Aplysia californica | reverse complement strand
GGAGGAAGGCGTTGATGTTGAGTTAGCATTTTAAGTTCACATTACAAAGGCAAATCAGTAAAATATAATACACAGTACACAATTAATTTACCATACGCAGGTGTTGAATCAATTCTAACCCCCCTACTCAAACCCTCAAGCGATAATGACATAATCTATCGAATGACTTACTGTATATTTGCATGTATATATGTATTTACCATATCTCTGCAATCTTACCTTATCTTACCTTATCTTATCTTATCTTATCTTACATTATCTTATCTTACCTTACCTTATATTAGCTTACCATATCTTATCTTATCTTATCTTATCTTATCTTATCTTATCTTATCTTATCTTATCTTATCTTATCTTATCTTATCTTATCTTATCTTTCTCTGTTCCCCCCTACCAGGTGGCTCATGTGGTCCTGAGTTTCGTCATCATCTTCATCGTGTGCTGGCTGCCCCGCTACGTGTACGTCATGTGGTTCCACTTTGACCCCAGTGACTATTCCCTCTTCTGGCACACCTTCAAGATCACGGCCTTCTGCCTCAAGTTCATCAACTCGTGCGTCAACCCATTCGCCCTCTACTTTCTCAGCGGCCAGTTCCGGAAGTTCTACAACCGCTACCTCTTCTGCTGCTGTCGTCGCGTTCGCTACACGAGCCTGGAACCCACCTCCACCATGCACCATCTACACAGCACTACCAGACGCTCTAGTCCCACCAACATGTCCATGGTACATTCGCAGTCAATGTGCTGACTAGGCCTGGGCAAATGGGTCACCCGCAGAACGCCAATAGCACGGAAAAGCGGCCGTAGGTCAAGGACGGTCTCGTTTGTCGCGGATTCGTCTGGACGTCTTAAGACCAGGCCCAGTAGGTTTGCTGATATGGCGGTTTGACTGATGCAGGTTTGACCCATTTAGTTTTGCCCACTGAACATTCGCTCAATGGCTACGTGTTTTGCGGATAAAGGACTTCTGAAGTTCAGATGAAAGGAAAGGCATCCATCGAACGTTCATAAATGATAGGTGGACAGACTGATGAACTTCGGAATTTCAACAGTGAGGTTCTTTGCCTTGTGTACAACAGGTTACTTTCCAAGTGGGGAAGATGATATTATTTTATCTCCTTCTTTTCCAAAGTGACATAACTCACACAGCATGATCTAACACCTAAAGACAAGATAGAAGCAGCTGTCTTCATAAATGGTCTTGACTGAGTCGACGCGTACGTCAAACACTCATTACGTCAGTTGCTAATTTAGACACTCACACAAAGAGACAGGTTTCTCAAGTATACCAGCGGTGGTCTCGTACTTGGAGCGCATGACACTCACTCTTGGGGTGTCAAGTCTGGCCAGGTACAGCCACCTCTCAGTTTCTTGGACAACTTGTTTTACTTCAGGGACCCACGAGTCACTTAACGGTTGCCTGTTTGAATAAAGTAGAAAGGTGTTATGGTTTTAGGAAGTTCCTACAACGTTTGGAGCACCGAATGCTGACTAGTGGCCTTGGCCACCAGGATTCCAATTCCCCAAGTGTATTTCCAAGTGGGACATTTCTAGAGATTCAATTACTCCACACTTACGGACTGTTTTGATGATAGTTAGCAGTATTATTTGTGCTGTTGAAGGCATGACACGCACACCGTATTGATCGCTCAGAGTCACCTACTCAAAGCACCTCGTTCAGACTTTACACAACAAGTAAGCCAACATCCTTCACAGGGTGATGTCTGAGCCCTGATCATGACACACTCTGTCTGACCCCTCTCACGCTAGGCTCTTGGACATAATACGATGGTGATTTTAGAATGGCTGAGGTGCAGAAAGCTCGGCGAAAAAAACTCTTACTAGATAGCTGACCGTGTTGCACAAGACTTTAAGAACAAACACTTGCTAGATGGATGAATGTGGGGACATGATTTTCCACACCCATCTATTTTTCCGAAGCAGGATGCGTTTGGAATGAGAACAGTTTTTCGGGCTCATTTCTTGCTGTAAATATGTTCATAGATTAGACATCCTTTTTGTTGCCTCTTGAAGTACCATGTTCTTTTTTTGGTGTGGGGGGGAGGGGGTGGTTGTGATAATAATATGCTCGGCATGTGTAGGATCTGATATGTCCTCCGTGTGATGGGGGCCAGGATTGTATAATATTAGGGAAACTGCATAGTGGCCTCCAATCCTCATAGTGTCTCGGTGATTTGACATTCCGGGGAATGGGCAATGGGTTCGTTTTTCTATACACTAGAGCAACAACCCTGTTAAACAGTACAGAAATCTTCTCACAAACATAATCAGGTGCCTGAACCGCCATTACTCATAACAACAGAGTAAGCAAAAGATACATAATGTCTTTGAAGAGACAAATGACATTTAAGTACTTTATTTAGAAACGTTGATGACTGGACCGCTTGCTTTTTGCATTTGTGCTGCTCAGGTTATGGATGGGAATCACAAAGTCAGGCGGTTATTGGCAGTGTTTGTATAAATTATGATAATCTTACTTCCGCCAGTACCCCATAATGATGCGTAAACACAACCGCAGCAGAGCTGAACTGTGTAGAATTTTACCGGTAAGACGTTCTCAGCATGCCGAGATTTCAGAACAAGGAAATACCTGTGCTGTTGGTGGGCGTGTCACGGAAATCCTTTAAAGTGTTTGGACACTCGATGAACTCATTGTCACTGGAAACTGTTTTATCAAAAAGACGACCAAAAAGAGTTTGCACAGTACAGACGGAGAGGGTGTTACAAACTGTTGTGGTTGTTCGGTATATTAAGTGGGTGAGTGTTTCTGTTCTTGGGGAAGGAGGGCAGTTGGAAAGGAAGGGGTATGGGGGAGTGTCAAGGAGTATTTCCACTCCCATTTTTCTCGAGATATACCATGAAAGACGAAGCGGGCAGAAAAAAAGACGGGCAGAATATGACACCCAGAATGTCTCACCGTATGCTGCCAGTGTCTGAGCCTCAATGGGACCCCGGCATTTTGGACTTTCGTCAATTCAACTGTTGATGCCGTCAGCGCTCTCTTTTCGTCGCCACATCTGTTTTTGCATTGGTCTCTCTGTCTTCGTTGGAGTGTTATATAATAGCTGTACAATATCAGGATTTTGGTGAAAGAGCAAAGCCGAGTAAGGTCAATTATTGCAAGCAAAAGTAGGACATGTTAAAATTAAAGTACTCTATACTGACGTAAGCACATTTGGGGTAGGAAAATATTTTATCTTTACTTGCATTTGAATCGATATTGGGCTCAGAAGAGCTGAAAAAGGCCGAGCACAATGTAAACAACTGCAAAGTATCTAAGTATTACGATGTTAAGTAGCGATTAATAAAAATAAGCTCATAGCACCTACCCTCCCCATCCCAGACCCCGCAGTTATCCCAGGCACTGAGGATCTTGGGAGTCACCTGAGAAGCTTCCTTTTAGAGCGTCGGTTTATGAAAACAGTATCATTTTGAGACGACCATGTCATCTTAGCTTTGTTTTCCGAGAATGTTTTGTGTCTTTGATAAACCTTTCGCAATACTTCATTTTCGACCATGTCTGCAGTCATTCCAGAATCTTACACCGGAATATTTGGTTTCGTCTGCGTCTTGGTCCTTTTGTCTGTGCTGTCGCTAGCGATATTGTTATTATCACTTGATTTGAAAGAAAAAGAAATGTTTTTATATCCTTGCAGTTTGCTAACAAATACCGGGCTGTCTGGCATTATGGCTATGGTTACGTTTCTGATGCGAGTACGGTTACTGAGTAAAAGCATAATTACTTCCTGTTTTGACCGAGAGGTCGAAAGAGGGCGCTCCCCCCCCCCCCCCCCCCCGAAGCTCACTTACAATCCCTTTAGTAAATTATAAGAAGGCGAGGCCGATTTTAGCTCAGTCTACAAAGCGTTACTGAGTTTAGGTCAGCTGGAGGTGTTTTTTAAATGGCTCTCGGGCTCGGTCTTGTTAAATATGGACATGGTGTCAAGGGTGAAAAGCGTCAAACGAACGCCAAACATACCAGACGCTGACAGAGGTGTAGAAACATTAATTTTCTTCTACTGCTGTGCAATATGCCTGATGAAAAGCCATTTAGCACCGGTGCCCGCTGGGAGTAACAACTGTGTTTTGGAATAATTATCATAGTTACTCTGTGGCTGCTGTGCCAAGATATTAAGATAATTTCGTGTGACGTCAGAATATCCCACAGCTCCTTTCTTCTCTCTATCTCAATTCTCTTTTTTTCCTCGTTCCGTATTGCCTCTCCCTCTATACAACTCTTCTCTCATTCCGTCTTTTTTTCTTCTCTCAATCCATTTCACTCGCTCGACCTCTTCGTCTTCCAAGTGGGAACTGGAAGCATTGGTCTGTGCCTGTAGAAATATTTCAGATGTCTGTTTGACTGCATAAAGTACGAGTAATCCTTGCGGATATAAGGTGAAAGACCTGCCCCTCATAAGACCTTATTGTGTTGAAAGGGGGTTAAATCCGTAGCGTATTCTATTGGTAGTGTATCTGGAAACTTAGAGAATTGTCCTGCATCTCAGCAAACATTTACTATAATCCGATTTTGTTCGGTTATAATGATGGAGATAAGTGGGAGCGAGGACTGTTTAATCTTAATGAATTAGGGATCAAGCTTAGTCTACGTTACGCCAATGAAATATGGTTTTATTAAGTTGTTGGTTGCTTTAATAGACTTATTTGGTTTTTTTTTACTTTTAGCTGCTTTTTGTTTTCAAAGATTTATTGATTTGTTGTACATTCAAATGATCCATCTCTTTATTTAAAGTTAATAAGTGATACTGTGATGATGAAGAATCTTGTATGTGTGTGAATCTCTCTATGTCTCACTCTCTTCCCCCCTCTCTCTCTCTTTCTCTCTCTCTCTC
>NW_004797334.1:1305863-1307230 GCF_000002075.1 Aplysia californica | reverse complement strand
CCCCCACCCACCTTCCACATTGTACTTCCTCCTAATTTTTGTGGTGCAGTCAATGGCAACATTTTCTCCACCTACATTAATGGACTTCCTCGTCTACGTTTTCTTGAGAATTATTGCGTATTGTGGTCTGGTGTAGTATATAGGTAGAGAACAGTTTGTATTTAATTATTAGAAGGAGTTGGGGTTAATGCATTGCCTTCAAACATGTTTTATTCTTAGGGGGCGTCTTTTGTACTTTCGTGTTTTAGATTTTTCCGCTTTTTCTTAAAGCCATATATTAATGTTTTACTAATTTGTGCTCAGTTATTCATTTCCGCTATTTATTTTAATAGCAGAGACGAAAAAAATAGAATCACAGAGCGATATTATGTGAGAGAACTCTTGGTGATAGTTTATTGTTTGACAATAAAAATGCTATAACTCGAGTCTTCCGTGTTTATTTAGAATTTATTTATTTCATGTTTTCCGCTCAACACCAAGCTATGAATAAATGGGGAGGGGTGGGGGTTCGTAAATAGAGAAAAATAAAAGGTTTTAGTAGGTTTGGACGGGAATAAAGTCTGTAATGCCACTCCATATACGAGGGAATCAGACGTTGGATCTAACATTCGAGGACGTACACAAAACAACAACCGTTGTATCGGCACTGAACAAGTTCAAAATTAAACTGTGAGCCTAACCTGTTCAGCTTGTTGGAAAAATCCTTAGATAAAAATAAGTACGGTCTTTTTTTTTTTTTTACATCCTTCAATAAAAAGCGTTGAGTCACGCCATGGGTGTAAATTCTGATGATCTCACTGCTTTTTTTTGAAGATCTTTAGGCAAAGTTAAAAAGACTTCAAAGACGGCAAGACAAGATTCTTAGACATGTAGACAGTCCTTTTTCTTTCCTAGAAAGTAAACGCACGCGCAGCATATTCCACAAGGTAAGGATACCCTCTCCTACCCCCCCCCCCTCTCTCTTTCTCTCTCTCTCTCCCCCTCTCCTTAACCTTATTACCCTGCTCTCTAAACCTTTGAGTTTTGGGCTTGAGTTTGAGTAAATAGGGGCACATCGAAACAACAACGGTCACAGAGTGCAGGGAAAAAGCAAGACCGATAGACAGAAACAACGGAGGGAAAGGAAAGTAGAGGTGGGCAAAATCCGGATAAATATCCGGATCATCGCATAACCGTCAATAAGACATTATCCGAATTCGAATTCAGACTCTTTAACTTTTTTGTCCTGACCCGTTTGCCGAAGTGGGTGCACCCATTTGTTGAAGTGATGTTAGTCCGTTTGCCGAAGTGGGTGCACCCATTTGTTGAAGTGATGTTAGTCCGTTTGCCGAAGTGGGTGCACCCATTTGTTGAAGTGATGTTAGTCC
>NW_004797334.1:1301962-1303809 GCF_000002075.1 Aplysia californica | reverse complement strand
AACACTGACACACACAAACACTGACACACACAAACACTGACACACACAAACACTGACACACACAAACACTGACACACACTCGTTTGTCAAAAGGAAACAAAAACCTATTTCAATTAGTCTTTAAACAGTTCTTGGGCTGCGGCCACCTCTGGTTGGAACCTCAACATCATACGCATTACAAGAAATGTGTCATTCCGTTACGGTCTCCAACAGGCAGTTCGGAAGGATCATAATGTACAACAACTATACTAAAACACCACAAACACAAAACGGGTATGTAATATTTCTACTTTAGCTGTCAAAAACAAGAAGAAAAAGGAAGAATTGTATGATTGATTTCTCCGTTTATTTTTTTTTTAAACAAAAATTATCGTAAATCTATACTTTCTTTGTGTCAAAAGAGAAAAGCATTATTGTTAGGCCAATTAAACCCGGTAAATTGGGCTCAAGTTGCCAAGAAGGAGGGACATGAATATTATAGATATGGAGCTATTATTGATAAGGGGAGTTCAGTCTGGCTTTGAAGAATATAACTTGTTTTATAATCAGCAACATGAGATTTAATAGCCTCAAGGCAAAAAAGGAAGACCCAGAAAAAGGCCAATGGGTAGTAGGTGTAAGTGTGTAAGTGTTTAACGCCCCTATCAACACTAGTACGTAATTTTAAAAAAAGGACCTACGGATTTTGGTGGGTTTTCGTTTTTGTTTTAGTGAGGTTTTACGGTGCTCCCAACTGCATACGGTCATATTAACTCCAAGGGGTGGATGTCAACTGAGAATTACAGGGAATCCGACTTACTCTGTTCACCTCTCTAGCCTCAACAGCACAAAGTCTGCTTCGACTATCAAGGCACCCCAGAAATAGCAGTTCACACGAGAGTGACAAATATACAGAAGAAGTTGAGGAAAAATGACGATAATAAGGAGGAGGAAAGAAAAAGCAGCAGTTCCTCTACAGAATAAGTATGCCATTGATAAATCAACGCATTTACAATTCTACTGTGCATAAGAACATTTTAAGCCCCTCCGAATGTTGCGTCCAAATCCTATAGGTTCAAGCTAAATAGGTAAAGAGCCTTGAAAAGTCCTACCCAGCCAAAGGAGCGGACAGGGTTCAGTTAATGAGGCTCCGTTTTCTCAGTCTGCAACTTGAGCCGGCAAGGTGTGCAAATGAGAGAATGTGTCAAGTTAGACCTCGTCACACAGTGCGTGGATGTAGCTGCAGCCTCGGCCTTACTGTGAACCGGAACTCTGTTCGTCTCAGCCTACAAGAAGGCCAAGGACGAAAGAAAAACATTGGAAAAACAGAACTTCGATCCACCTCACAGACAGATTTCTGCACTTGAAACGTAGACAGAATTTACCATAAAATAAGCTGCATGTAGACAACCTTGAGACTATCATTACCTAAATTTACCGTCTGCATAGACAAAAAAAGCGCCATGTAAGAAGGCAAGGTCAACACCACATTATGTAATTTTTAGTCTGTGCAAAACTTAGCGCCAGGGCTGAATGACTCATCAATGAAATTCCTTTCTCCCCGAAAGTAGTTTATAATGATGTGATTGGATAGGGCTATTGCCGTGGTAAATAGTATTATACCTAAAGGCCAGACAAATTGAATATTACTTTACAATTCCGTTTAGATCTACGTTGTGTGACACTTTTGGAATATGTTTTGTTCGGGGTTTTGGTTTCTTTTTTTTTTTTTTTTAAACTTTTGTTAAATGTTTGGTCTTGGTTTTAGTCATCAGTAGACAGTTTTCGTGAAACGATCCAGGTGAGGCTTAAGGTACTAAGCCACGCCCCAGTAGAAGCCACCAGGAGGGTGAGGGGAGGGGGAGGGG
>NW_004797334.1:1298947-1301586 GCF_000002075.1 Aplysia californica | reverse complement strand
TCTCTCTCTCTCTCTCTCTCTCCTCCCCCCAATATATTTCCACACAGCATCAGTTTTTCTTGTCCATTTCGGTTTTTTCATGTGGCCAAAGAATCTCAATTTCCTTTTTCTCATGGCTTGATCGTAGATCTTTCACAACCTGCCATTTTGCAGCTCTTTACTACCTTAAAAAAGTCTAAAACAGCACCTGGACATGGATGGCTGGTGCCTCTATAAATAAATCATTGATGGTCTGACTACCTTAGAATAATTACTAAGTTCTCTCTGACATTTTTAGCCGTTTTGAGTTACTTAGACCGTGAGACCAGAAACCAAATTTTCGATCTGCTCTATCAAAATCGTAATTTTATTCCGAATTGTTATCAAGATATTCAAAGAATTGCCTTAAAAAACGCTTGACATATTGAAAAACTCAAAATTTTTTACGTCAAATTACTCAAAACTTGAAACTGGGCAGATAGAGCTTTGTACTTGTAAGGTAGCAACTACTCTATATGTGAGGCAGCGTGGTGGAATCAGGCTCTCGTCAATTTTTGGGCATGTAGAGTTATTGGTATCATCTAAAAGTTTGTTCACTAGTCTTGCTTTGGATGAAAAAAATATCCATTTATCTTGAATACAAGTCGAGATATTTGCGAAAGAAGGAGGTGGAGGTCACTTGTTTTCTGAGGGAAAATTAGTGAGAAAATGGACGCCAAAGATTAGTTATTTCCTTAGCTTAAGAGTCCATGGTAACGGAAAATTTACATTTTTGTGCCTTTAATCAACGTTTTTCAGAAAAATCCACACAGAAATGAGTTATTTAATGAGCATGAAAGATGTTGGGCCCAAAAACAAAAATTTGATTAAAATTCACAAACCTGCGGAAAAATGCAAGTTTCTTCACTTTGATTAATTTGACGAGAGCCTGATTCTACCACGCTGCCTCACATATTTTGTTTCTCTCTCTGTACTTGAGATAAGGTATTGTGTATGGGGACTGATGATCATTTTATCTAAATTGACACTAGACTCTTACGAGATAAACTGGTCGCTTTTAAGCACTCGAGGGCTATCCCAAAAAATGCTGTTTTGAGAAAATCGAAGGCAAAAGTTTTTGGCCCTTGTTCAATTACTTTAAATTACAAAGGCAGTTTTATCTATAACCAAACAAATATAAACATTAAGGAAACAAAACTTTTCTTGTAGGTAGAATAATGCCCTCTTTTGGTGTAGGTCAACATTTCTAGAAACTCCCGAAATCCTGGTTAGCCCTCTTGTCCGAAAAAGCGACCAATTATATTATTGGGATAATAATATTATACTGGTAACAATAAAGGAAATAAAAAATAAAATACAGAGGAATAATGAAAGGAGTTTAGCCCATACATGCGTTTGTAAATAATCTATGATTATGGATTTTATATAGACGCTCCAACAGTGTGTATACTGGGTTTAAAAAAATAAACAGAAATTGATCACATCTAAGTTGAACTGTCTTCAACATTTGTGAGGCAGCGCGGTGGAATCAGGCTCTCGTCAATTTTAGGGCATGTAGAGGTATTGGCATCACCTTAAATCTTGTTCACTTGACTTTATTTGGATGAAAAAAATCCTTTTATCTTGAATACAGGTCGAGATATTTGCGAAAGAAGGAGGTGGGGTCACCAGGACCTGTTTTCAGAGGTAAAATTAGTGAGAAAATGGCCCCCAAAGATTAGTTATTCCTTCGCTTAAGAGTCCGTGGTAACTGAAAATTTTAATGGGCATAAAAGGTGTAGAGCCAAAAAACAAAAATTTGATAAAAATGCACAAACTTGCGGAAAAATGCAAGTTTCTTCACTTTGATTATTTTGACGAGAGCCTGATTCTACCACGCTGCCTCACATTTATGAGTAACTATGGCATTTTTTCCATAGAACAAACCAAAAGTATAATGGAGTAAAGGCTTAGGTTTGACGCCCATTTCAACACTCTTCGGGACCTTCGAATTTAGCGCCCATCTCCTAAAGGGCCGAGTCAAATGTGTTGGGAGTCTTTTAAACACCTTAAAACAACCGATGTTAAAATGCCCGTTTGGGATTCAAACCAGATAATCTATCAGTCCCGTAGTCCAGTATGACACCAACTTAGCTAACTAGACGCAGAAGCTTTTTAAAAAAAACAAACCCAAGCCCCTTTATTTGAGATTGACGCCATTGGATAAGAAGAAAAATAGTGTGTATGGTAAAGTAAAATAGTGTATTTCGTGCATACTTACTAGGACATGTACCTGTTTCAGATAGAGATTTAAAGATTATAGATGTACTAGCTAGGCCCCCTTTCGATGAAGGGAATGATCGGTGCTTTAATATCAACTAAAAGTCACAGGCCCACTATAATTACACTCTACTGGAATGGGGCAATAAATCTTGAGAGATGAAAATAATTATAAGGTCTAGATCTATACTCTCAAAACAAAATGCGCCTCGCGAAATATCACTTCCAGATTTTCTAAAATTACAGAGACAGAAGCGTCGGCCTACAAAAGCAATCGGCGAAATAAAGAAATTTAGCTTTTTGCAGCAAAACTGTCTCAAAACTGAAAAAACCAAGGGCGTCATGCTCTGGAGAATATTTTAAAAAATATTTTGGCGAAAACCGCATGTCGATCGATGCAG
>NW_004797334.1:1294884-1298116 GCF_000002075.1 Aplysia californica | reverse complement strand
AGAGAGAGAGAGAGAGAGAGAGAGAGAGAGAGAGAGAAGGGCCCACATGCCAACACTTTTCCAAATTCATGTGAGGTATTTCTATGTGTGATGAAGGTGTTTTGAAATAATACAGATATATGAATACCTTTGAAGATCTAACAGACTTTGTAAAACAGGTTACAAAAACATGTTTCTGAGAAAAACAGCTTAAAGTTAAATGATTTTATAATATATAATTTTTTATAAACTGAAAAGGTGGCATCATTTAGATCTATATCAATTCACTAGCTTAATGTTTTTATTTGATACAACAAACATAAGAAAAAACAACAAATAAAGCATAAATACGAGTACAGTAGAGCATCAAAATTATACGATAATTTTTTGAAAGGCAAATCTGATGTAAATTGCGAAAAAAAAAAATGGTCAAAATTAATGAGCCATGGTTTTCTGTTGGGCTTTTCCACGACACACGCAGTTTCAAAGTCATGTCAGCAACCGCAGTATGATGCTTGTCTCACTAATAGTCATGGTGAAGGGGAGGTAACGCTTGAAATGTTCATGCAAACTTAATAGACATCAGTAAGCATTGCCTTTGAAAGGTAGACAATAAGCTCATGATTGTACCTTACCCTTGGGTGGAAAACGTTAACGATCTGGCGGAAGCAGTAACGGAACACCAGTAGATTCTGATATTTCTAGTTATCAGTTAAACTTAGATAAATCCGTCGTGATAATATCGTCAAAGAGAAAGAAAATCCCCATGGCAGAATAGATAACCCCGTAAGCGGAAATCTTTTCAAAAAACCTCACGGACTGCAATCTAGTAGCTGCAAAAAAAAACACGCAAAAAAAGTAGCTGCAAAACAAAAACAAAAAAACAACAAAAGAAAAGTAGCTGCAAACCGGGGGCATGGTTTGATAAACACTGGATAAACACTGGATAAACACTGGATAAACACTGGATAAACACTGGATAAATACTGGATCAGTAAAGTGCATAGTCGACTTAGAGTGCCAAGGATTATTTAGGAGATAGTTCTCTTGCTGCATCTTTGTTCACTTGGTATGTCTGGTTCGTCACTGTGGACCGTGGGCTCAGTTCTTTTGGCGTACTTATTGCTCAGTGGTGACGTAATGGCATTATCTGTTCTTGTCACAACCACGAGTCTCTTGACGTTGGTGGTCTAGTAAGTGGTTAGGCTACCGGACTCGTAATCGTGGTGAGGTTGCGGGTTCGGGGGTTCGAGCCGCGGGCTCGACGTTGTGTCCTTACTTGGAAAAGGCACTTTACACGAATTTTCCTCACTTCACCCAGGTGGGAATAGGTATCCGGCAATAGATAGCCAACGATCCTGTCAGTATGTTAGTGTTTTACAACCTATAAATTGCCGCTTGCACTGTATGCTTCCCAGGAAGTTAAGATTGTTTCAGAATGCTCTCAGGTCAGCTGTGGTCATAGTGTAGATTGTGAAGTGTATAGAGCTAGCTGATGAGCGGGGATTTGCGCTATACAAAGTCTATCTATCATTACTGTTATTAACCTTCCCGGGGTTGTGGAAAGGCGGTAGTGGCTACATTGCTGAACTTAGAACAAGTTGTCTCCACCTCTGACAGTCCTGAGCAAAGGCTTGGGTCATGGCCACGCTCTCCCCAGTCCACTCGCCAATGTTTTCCGTCCTTTTTCTCTGTGTCTGTCTCTTCTTCTTCTTTCTCCCTGAACTGTTAATTGGAGGCTCACCTTCGATAGGTCACTGGCCTTTTACCTACTGATATTTGATAGAGCAGATAGGACATCGAGTTTTGGACCTCATGGTCTATGTGACTCAAAATGGCTTAAAATGCTATTTTCAAAAATGTGGAAATCTGGTGCAGCAAAGCGTTTAAAAAAGAACAGCTTTGTGCTCGAGCAGAAAAAACGCTGAGCGCGGTGTTTAGGATTATAATAACGACTGCCGTCTCATTGTCGGTGTAGCTTTGTTTTGATTCACCGTGGCATGTTTTCGTTTAATATAAGCTTTGGTTAAAATGTGTCACTCACCAGACTCTTTTGTTGGCATTTTCATTATGGCTGTGGTTGAAATGCAGTAAAAAATAGAATGCTTACAATAGCATAAATATCAATACACACAGACGCACACATACAGACACAGACACAAACACATAAATACAAACACACACAAACGCACACACACACACACACACACACACACACACACACACACACACACACACGTACACTGAAACGTACACACATATATACACACTTACACATACACACAAACACGCACGGCTAACAAAACAGCAGGTCAACCTGAATAATAAAAGAATATGTGAGGCAACGTGGTGGAATCAGGCTCTCGTCAAAATAATCAAAGTGAAGAAACTTGCATTTTTCCGCAGGTTTGTGAATTTTTATCACATTTTTGTTATTTGGCTCAACACCTTTCATGGCCATTAAATAACTCATTTTTGTGTGGCACTAAAAATATAAATTTTCAGTTACCACGGACTCTTCAGCTAAGGAAATAACTAATCTTTGGCGGTCATTTTCTCACTAACTTTATCTCTGTAAACAGGTGACCCCCCACCTCCTTCATTCGCAAATATCTCGACTTGTATTCAAGATAAATGGATATTTTTTTCATCCACATAAGGACAAGTGAACAAGCTTTAAGATGATACCAATAACTCTACATGCCCAAAAATAGACGAGAGCCTGATTCCACCACGCTGCCTCACATATTACAATCCGACAGTCTCAGAAAGGCCTACATGTACGCCTACTATGTCCCTTTGCAACAACATCACGAGTAAGGTCAACTTGGCTGGCAATAATTGCTTGGTAATACACATCAACGAATTCCCTCGGGCAATTTTTCGGCCTCCAACAGATAACCATGATTCAGCGATATTAAGGTCAGTCACATTCGTGCAGGAATACATTTTGAAGTTGATTTTATTTTGAATATTGCTTCAAACATTTACCTGCCACAAAGGAGCATTGTTTGTTCACTGATAACCAGACACAGGCAATCCGAACTTCTATAATTTCCGAGTATGCTAAGTATGCAAACTGACAGCCATGCACGTTTGGTGAGTCCAGACTGAGAATAGTTTATCCTTTCTTCCTTCTCTCCCCCCCCCTCTCTCTCTCTCTCTCTCTTTCTTTCTTACGCACGCGCGCGCGCGCGCACACACACACACACACACACATACACACACACACACAGACACACACACACACGCT
>NW_004797334.1:1292714-1293751 GCF_000002075.1 Aplysia californica | reverse complement strand
TCTATCTATCTATCTATCTATCTATCTATCTATCTATCTATCTATCTATCTATCTGTTTCATTTGTTGCACTGTGTGTTCAGTAACGTCACTGCAGTTGGAAAGAATGCATTTCTACATCTGTCTGCTCTTGCTCTTTGGGAAATGTATCGTTTTTGTTTTTACTCGAGGATTTACGTACAGGACGGAGGTGCCACCTTTTAAATAACCCAAGGTCCCTACCACCGCACTACGACAGTGCTGTCCCGGGTAGTGGTGGGCAATATCAGGATAACCGTATAATTCTCAGTGAAACATTATACAAATTCCTGACTCTTAAACTCAACTCTCTTTCCTGACAAGTTTTTGGATGTGGGTGCACCCATTTGTTGAAATTCTTCTAACCCATTTGCCGAACTAGTTCATAACCAATTTAATTGCCGAAGAGGTGCACTAACATAATAATATTATTGTCCGGATTTTGCAGAAATCGACTCATTGCCCTACCCTAGTCCCGAGACAGACTTGTACTGTCCCACAGCCGATTTTTTCGTATTGAAACAGGCGTCAAACCCGTACACTGGCAATGTATCTCAAGGTATCAAAGGGAGACAAGAACAAAGATCAATGTCGGACGTGGCCCTGGTGTTTAGTTCTAGCACCGTCGTGTTTCTCCGTAGGAGGATTTTATTGACTGCGTCCAAACTCCCATTTCCTTGTACCTCTTCTACAAATCCCACCTCATCCCACCGCTCTTTAATCACATCTCCCGACTCAGGAATGAACCTATAATTATTGTTCTGGAAATATTATTTTAAAGGCGGTGTAAAGTCAATAGCCCGTGACAAAGACAAATTGTAAAGCAAAAAAAACAACAAAAATCTTTAAACAATCATAGCAGCTGACACAAAAAGGACAGTAGAAACTGCTTTGCTATGACGTCAACAGATTTCTTCACCTGATTTACAACGCCCGCTGCCTGGCATAAACAGGTGCTTCAGGAGAAGATAAAACAGATAACTATCGCCAGGAAGGAGCCACAGGCGTGATAACTATTTT
>NW_004797334.1:1288946-1292075 GCF_000002075.1 Aplysia californica | reverse complement strand
GAGAGAGAGACAGACAGACAGACAGACAGACAGACAGACAGACAGACAAACAGACAGACAGACAGACAGACAGACAGACAGACAGAGAGAAAGAATTCTGCCAACAGATAATTCAAATTACGAAAGCCCCCAAGATGATTCTGCTTACGTACAAAATTAGAAAGTTACCTCACCACCGGAAAGCGTACACTATGCTATTAATAAACACCCACATTGACTCAAGTCACAGATTTTAAAATGAAACTTTTATTAAAATTGACTCAACCGCTCGTGGCAAGGTCAAAATTGACGACGGACAAAACGCAGACGACAAGTTACAGTTGCCACGGTTGGTTTAGATCTAGATCTATGTCAATTGAATGCTTCCAGGGAAGCCACAAATATTTCTGAGTGTCCAAGGGTCTGATGGATCAATACTAGATAATATATAGATCAATACTATTATGGATCGTAAAGCGCATAGAGTGTGCTGTTGAGCGGGAATATAATGTGCTATTTTAAAGATATATTTGTGGCACAACGTGGTGGGATCAGGCACTCGTCAATTGTTGGGCTTGTGGAGTTATTGATATCACCTGAATTCTTATTTATTTGCGTTCCTTGCGATGAACAAAATATCCAACAAGCTTGAATAGAAGTCGAGATACTTGCGATTGAAGAAGATGGGGTAGCTTGGTTTCAGTGGTTAAATTAATGAGGAAATGGCCGCCAAAGTCTGGCAACTTGAATAGCTTAAGAGTCTTGAAAACTGGAAATTACATATTTTGTGCCTTTAAACAAAGGTTTTCAGTAAAATTCACGTGGAAATGTTTTCATACAAACATTCAAGGTGTTTAGGCAAAAAACAAAATTTCGATAAAAATTGCCAAACTCATTGAAAAATGCCTTTTTCTCTGATTTCATTATTTTGACGAGCGCCTGATTTCACCACGATGCCTCACATTTATTGTTACAGGTATAATAGACCTAACCTTGAATGATTTATTTATCGAGGCACCAGCCATCCATGTCTAGGAGCTCTCTTAGCTTCTTTCTTCAGTCTGTTGATTAACTATTCTGTTTTTCTAATTTGCTTCTACGTTTATGCTTGTTATTGTCATTATAATATTTTGTAACTCAACATTGTGACTGCGGACCTAGATATAGGCCTAGGAGAGGAAAGGCCACAGTAAAGGTGTGACTCGGTACAGAACCATGCCAAAGATTTGACCATGCTTCTCTCTCGTTGTTTGTGTCTATTTTTAGCAAATATCTGGACTGAGGCAGCCCATGTAGTATAGGTCATGGGACTTGAAACTAGGCCGGGGTTGGAAAATATAACCAGAGCGTTGATATTATAAGTAGAGAGTTTTACAGTAGTACCAGTGTTACAGTGTTACTGTTTAAACTCTCTGATGTAACTATACATTAACCGATGCTGTGTACGAGGGAGAAAAAAACAGAGAAAAAAACAAACACAAGGCGAAGTACGGACCGTGTTGTTGTTACTGGACCAGTGGTGTAGAATTGTGAAGTCTGCAAAACTATTCCAAAAATACATATTGTGAAACCGTGTGTGTGTGAAACTAGGTCGGGGAAACGCTGCACTTGTCTGTCTGTCTGTTTATGCGTGTGACGTGGTTGGTCTCTCTGTCTGTGTGTGTGACGAGGTTGGTCTGTCTGTGTGTGTGACGAGGTTGGTCTGTCTGTGTGTGACGAGGTTTCAGACAGACGTCCACACGTAACTCACCCTCACTGACGTGCAAGGAATACTCTCTACACTCTACATCGACAAAGAAAATCTAGACATTAGCACAAGATCAACAGTGACGATTTTTATAACGGGTTTGAGTGAATTTGGAATGTTTCTTGGTTGGTGCCTCTATAAATAATTTATTGATTGTCAGGTTGGAATAGTTCACGCTTCCTGAAACCAGCCTGTTTGGGAATTAGTTACAATTACAACTGTTGCATTACTACGGAAACCCCCTTTGTAAGCAATTCAGCACTACATACAACACAGAAGCAACATGGAAGTGGCAGATTCTAAGTACAAAGTGGAGGATTTCGATCTCGTTCAGCTAACTGTGACGGATATGAACGGCATTCCCAGAGGGAAATTCGTCCCCCAGAATGTTGCACGCGCTGCTTTCAGACGTGGACTCGAAATACAACTGTGTGAGTATTTTCGTCATGGCAGACTAAGTTTATTCATGCTGACCACTCATTACTCCTCCCCCCATCCTCTTCCTTCTCTTGTCCAAATTTGTTTGGTTTTATTGTTCTGCCAGTTCTTGGTAGATGGAAATGATATTGCGTGCATAGTTATGGAGCCAACGAATTAGAAGACTCTTAATGTTAGTGAGAAATTTCTCGTTGAGTCTGGCTAGAGGTATAAACACTGCATAAAATGTTCTCTTTACGTAGGATGATGAATGATGATAGCTGATAGGGATGGCGATGGTAAGCAGCAGTCAGAGAGTAGCTTGTGAAAAAGGCCATCGACGTGAAACGTTGAACAATTTTAATAATAAAATTTTCATGTAGAACTATATTGTTTTATACATTATTTTTTTATTCTAAAGATTACATACACAAGACTCGTTCATCGATGAGTCCTCTACGGACTCTTAAAACTAGTTTTTCTTTTTAATATTGGTGTTTTCAAACCACCATCGGCACAGTTTAGATCGTTATTCATTATAGAGGCAGACTTCGTTCATCCTTGAGAAGGATACATTATCCCAACAAAAACCCTGACATACACCCCTAAATAGGAATCGAACTGTAGCCTCCTTCGTATGACTGCAAAATGCCTAACAGCTACAATATAGACCCCAGTGTGCAGGCAGACTCAGGCTAAACCGTTGTCATTGCATAACTTACTGGCTCTCATAGTAGTTGTTTTTACGTGTGTTTTTTCTGTCGACTCCAAATTAATGTAAACGTAGCAACAATTCTCTGGCCTCTTTGGTACTTGACACACACAAAAAAAGGATTCTCTGGCCTCTTTAGCACCTGGCTCATAGATTAAAACCCACCGTTGTTCTCGCCGCAATGTCAAGATGTCAGGAAGAAAGAAGGTTTATAAAGATAATAATGATAATAATAATAATAATAATAATAATAATAAAAATAAAAATAATAATA
>NW_004797334.1:1286879-1287921 GCF_000002075.1 Aplysia californica | reverse complement strand
CCCCCCCCTCCCCCAAACATACCAACACTTACTAGCGCACGATAGCTAAGAATTAAACAAATGAGTCTTGAGCAATCGCTTAATCATATCAAAATTTATTATTTCTCTGAGATCCTTGGTCCGAAACACGACAAACTTTACTCACCAAAAGATCTTCATTTTATTCTAGGGGCTAAAAGGATATTGCTTTAGTATAATCGTATATTAACAAAATTATTTTTGAAAGGCTAAAAAATAACATGCAAGGCATCGTGGTGAAATCAGACGTTCGTCAAAACGTTGAAATGAAAGAAAAATAGCATTTTTATCGGATCTTTTTTTGTGTGACTCAACTCCTTTTATGTTTACTAAAATATGAGGCAGCGTGGTGGAATCCGGCTCTCGTCAATTTTTGGGCATGTAGAGTTATTGGTATCACCTTAAAGCTTGTTCACTTGTCTTTATTTGGATGAAAAAAAAATCCATTTATCTTGAATACGAGTCGAGATATTTGCGAAAGAAGTAGGTGGGGGTCACCTGTTTTCAGAGGTAAAATTAGTGAGAAAATGGCCGTCAAAGATTAGTTATTTCCTAAGCTTAAGAGTCCGTGGTAACTGAAAATTTACTTTTTTGTGCCTTTGATCAACGTTTTTCAGAAAAATCCACACAGAAATGAGTTCTTTAATGGGTATGAATGGTATTGAGCCAAAAAACAAAAATTTGATAAAAATTCACAAACCTGCGGAAAAAGGCACTATAAAAATCACTTTGATTATTTTGACGAGAGCCTGATTCCACTGCGCTGCCTCAAAAATATATTTCTGAGTCGTCATCAAGATATTCAAAGAATTGCATTCTAAAAAGCTCAAATTATTGTGAAACTCAAAATTGTTTACGTCCAATTTCTCTTAACTATGTAAGGAGCAGATAGAAGTCTGTAATTCTAGGGTAGTGGTACGTCGTCTCTCTGCCCAATATTGCGGTTTTCCTAAATCATGACGAGCACTGGGGTGAATGGGAAATTCTCAAACCTGATAATCTTTCTGTTATTTATGTCCGCCCC
>NW_004797334.1:1285089-1286773 GCF_000002075.1 Aplysia californica | reverse complement strand
ATTTACGAACCTCCATAGTCATGTCTGGCATCGGACTGAACAGAGAATTCCCACACTTAATAATTTCTATCGTTGTGTCCGCCTCCCTCCCTTACCCCTTTCAACCCACACCCCCACCCTTACCCCAACATTGCCGACCGCACTAGTCTTGACGGGCATTGGCCTGAATGGGGAATTCCCCTTATCAGTGCCGGAGCTGGCGGAAGATAACTTTGGCAGCGGAATCTTCATCCCAGTACCGACAACTCTGGTAGAGATTCCCTGGGCCTCCTCCCCCGGATGTAGAGTGGGCGAGGTCATAGGTCACATCCTCACGGAGAAGGGAGTTCCTGATGAGATGTCCATCAGAAATATGGTATTGTCAAAGTTTTATTTTGTTGTTACATTCAGATAGGTATGTGGGTTCCTGTTAATCTTAGCCTTGTCAAACGATCTTTTGAGTTTGGTGGATCAAGGTATTGTATCTCTAACTGACCACTGTTTTGGGAGACATAATTTTTTGTTGCTTGTTTGTTTTTACTCTGGTATTGTTAGACATAATGCACGTGCGTGCACACACACAGTCAACACACACACACACACACACACACACACACACACACACACACACACAAACTCAAAAACACACACATGTTATATATACACAAGCACACGCACACTCGCGCGCACTCATAGACAATATATAAATAGCACTGTGCTGAAACGGCAATTTATTTAAGGGCAAGACATAAGTATAACCATGATCCTTTATCCAAATTCGATGATATCAGAATCTTGTTCTTGAATTCTGTATGTTGTTTAAGCATCCCACTCAGGCCATAAATAAAATTTAGGCCAAAATATACAGTCGAGGAAACGACCAACGAACTCATTGCAACACTAAGAAGCCAGCAGTAGAATCCAACTAAAAAAGATAATTGAACCCAAAGAAAAGTTTTTGGCCAAAATCAGAATATGCCCTGAGTATTTGTTTTGATTATAGTAAGGTTTTACGGCGCTCGCAACTGCATAAGGGTATATGAGCGCCATACTCCTGGTGTGTTGAAAGTAGGTTTTATTGTTGATGTCATAGCTTTATAGTTACCCATTAGCTGTTTCACTGCACCCTTTCTTTCTCACTTTCTCTCTTTCTCTCTCCCCCTCTCTCTCTTTCTCTCTCTTTCTCTCTCCCCCTCTCTCCCCCTCCCTCTCTCTGTCCCTCTCAGACACACACGCACCCTGCCTCAGACATACACTCTCACAATATCAAGACACACACCTGAAATGGTCACACAATCATATTTGCCATGATTTCTTGCCCAGAATATGAGTTTGTTCAATTAAATTAACTGCCAGGACATTAATTGCCTGATTTGCCTTCTGTTAAGTTCTTCATTACTTCTTTCTGTGAATATTACCAGATAGAGGAGCTTCTGCTTAAGTTGGGCAATATGGGACTGTCTTTCAAGTCAAGCATCTCCTCCCAGTTCAAAGCCTTCAAACAAGGAACAGACTACACAGAGGTTTTAGGTATCGTACACTCAAGCACTCATGCATTTTTATAAGTAACTCCAGCTGCAAGTTAGGTTTATAGTACTTTGGTGTTGTTCTTGAGAAATGGAGTTTCTTTGTTATAGGTATAGTGTTATAAATCTTATAGAACTAGTATTTTTATAGCGTGTGTGTGGTTGTGTGTGTGTGTGTA
>NW_004797334.1:1279413-1283014 GCF_000002075.1 Aplysia californica | reverse complement strand
TCCTCCTCCTCCTCCTCCTCCCCTTCTTCTTCTTCTTCTTCTTCTTTTTCTTGAAGTCCGGTAGCCATAATATGCCTGGCCGTCTTGCTCAGATCTTAAGTCGGTCTGTATAGCTTCTCCTGTAATAATATCGTAGTTGGCGGTGTCTCCTGCATCAGGGTTCTGTGTCCTGTATTATTGCAGCAGGCCTTTCATAAATGTCATTTCCCAGTGTTGTTATATATATATTTTTTTTAACCCAGGGAGTTTCGAGGTATCCCTGCCTACCCTGGAAGGTCTGCAGACAGGAGACGCAGGGTTCCGGCTCAAGTATGGCGTCAAGGCTCTGATGTTGAAGGCGGGCTATGACGTCACGTTCATGGCGCAGCCAGGGGTGCCGGCGGGAGATAACTCCTCCTCCGTCTGGAAGTTTTCCTTCACGGTCTGTACAGTGGACGGCCAGAACGCCTTTCTGGACACCTTTAAAGACGACAAACTTTCCGGTGAGTTGGAATTAGTCGCTTTTAATTAAGGACAAGCGACTAACCCAGATTTCGGGAGTGGAGGGGGGGGGGGTCTGTTCCAAATATCTTGACCTACACCAAAAGTGGGCATTGCCCTACCTGTAGGAGAAATTTGGTCTCAGTGGTGTGTATATTTGTTTGATTATAGAGAAAACTTTCCTTGTCTTTGAAAGAAACTGAACAAGGAGCAAAAACTTTACGTTCGATTTTCTCAAAACAACATTTTTCGGGATAAGCCCCTTGTGCTTAAAAGCGACCAATTGTGGGAGTAAAAAGCAGAATCAAGGAATAGGTGTAGTGTCTTACGAAAGTAGGCAGTAGACATTTATAAAATTAGTGGCGTCATAGGCCTACTGAGGCCTACTGATTAGGTTACCGGACTCGTTATCGTGAGATTGCGGGTTCGGGAGTTCGAGCTTCAGCTCGGTCCGACGTTGTGTCCTTGGGAAAGGCACTTTACACGAATTTTCCACTTGGCTCAGTCCTTTCGGAGATGGACGTTAAACTAGGAGGTCCTCTTAAATAACATTGCAGTGTTAATAGGGGAGTTACACCAGTACCGTTTCACCACTTTTCACCAGTTGTACAATTGTACGACTGTAAACAGAACAATAAACAAAGAAAAGAAACCTTTGTACAGATAGACGAGAATTGAAAAAAGAACCCATCAGGGAGAGACGTTGAATGGGTTCCAAAAGGGGGTCGATCGTAAACTAGGCTGATAGTAAGCACAAGAAAGAATGTTTTGAGATTCAGAGCTTAGAAAAGCAAAAGGCGAAAGGAAATCTCTAAGTTTACCTGAGCAATTGCTTATTTAGAAATACGCTGGGGCAATGACCGATTTGATAAGGACAAAATAATAATTTTCATAACAACAAATTATTGTTTTCTTTTCCAGTTGATCTGCCAAATTTGCAACACTTTCGGAATTGGCCTAATGTGAACAACACTTTTCCTTAGACCTACAGCCACAGCTCGTGTTTCGGTTCCGTTTATCTTGTATTCCCCCTCGTTGCCAAAATGATGTTACCACGTTGTTTTCTCGTTAATTTCCAGATTTGATATATATTGGCACCAATATAATGTTCTTGTCTAGACAGGCTTGACGACCTTTGTTTCTGCTCCAGGAGATGATGTGCAATCACACTTTAAAAAATGATTTTTTAAAAAAGAATTACAGCAACTTTTAAGCCTCCATTGACACAATTTAGATGATTTGGGTCTACTTGGATCCCCCCTGTCATTGCAACCCGTGCTGTGGGTCATGATAATGCGTCCTAAGAGAAACCCAGAGACACCGTATTAGAGGTTTCTTGGACGTAGGAACCTAGAAAGCCAAAACTATATTAGAAGGGACGTAAAACATTAATGATCTGGCGGAGTTAATTATTAACATATCGCTACCCCAAAATTACAAAGTTCTATCTTCTCAATACCTAGTTTTGAGAAATTTAACGTCAATCTCTTCGCGTTTCACAATATGTCAAGGTTTTTTTAAATGTAATTCCTTGAGTATCTTGATAGCGACTCCGAATATTCTTACGATTTTGATAGAACAGATACGGAATATTTTTCTTTCTGACCTCATGGTCTTAGCAACTCAAAACGGTCAAAGATATCAAATATAATTTTGTAATTCTGAATGAGGTAGTAAAATGTCTTTTCTATCACAGACTTGTGCCGCATGTGGGTGGCTGGCATGCTGTACCACGGACCCTCCATGACGGCGCTATGTCGTCCCACCGTCAACTGTTACGGACCGTCACGTGACGACAGACCGACATTCCCCAGACGGGCAGACTGGGCCTTCAGCAGCGACTCGGCGTTCATCAACGTGGTGCGCAAGGGTGCCGCGGTGTGGCTGGAGCTCCGAGTCGTGTCATCGGCGTGCAATCCTTACTTCCCTCTCCTCACAGCTCTGGCGTCTGGGCTCGATGGCGTAGAGAAAGCGATGACGCTACCACAAGCCTCCGACCCAAGCGCCAGTCCTTTTCCGGAGAGTCTGAGCGATGCGCTGAAAGTTTTGCGTAAAAATGATATGTTCAGAAGCGTCCTGTCTCCCATGTTTGTTGACTGTTTTTGTAGCGTCAAGGAAGAAGCCGAGATTGCCAGGATCACGGAGCTGAGAGAAGGTGGGGGGACAGAGGAAGATGTGCGAGTGTTAGAGCGAGAATTGTACTTCCGGAGTGTGTAATTTCCCCAGTTTAGGTCTCAAGATCATTATTGTCACCGTCATCATAATATGCATGATCAACCAGATCATGGTTTGCCACTCACTGTTGTGTTTTTTCCTGCTCTTTCCACGTCACTCATTTATTGCTCAAGTTCTCTACATTAATTGTGAAGCATCGTGGAAAAATCAGGCACTCGTCAAAATAAGGAAAGCAAAGAAATCTGAATCTCTAAAAAGTATTTTTTGGGGGATAGGCAATTTTTCTAATTTCCTTTTAATTATTTTTTTGTGTTCAACACCTTTTATGTTTTTTTAAAAACAATTTTTTGTGTGGATTTTACTTAAAATTGTGGATTAAAGGCACAAAAAAATAAAATTTCAGTTTCCAAGGACTTTCAGGCTAAAAAAGTTTGCAGACTTTGGCGACCATTTTTTGGCTAATTTGATCTCAGAAACCAAACGACTCTGGCTTCCTTCAATCGCAAATATTTCAACGTCTATTCAACATAGATGGATTCTTTTTTCACTAAAAGGAAGGCAAATGAACAGGCTTTAAGGTGATGCCTGTAACCCCTTTAAGATGACGTCTGTAACCCCATATGCCCCAACATTTATGGGCACCTGATTCCACCGCGCCGTCACACAATAATTGTTATTACCTCAGCCGATCTGTTAGCCTTTTGAAACACTGTCGACCCCCTGGCCAGCATACTGTGCAACCTACTGTACCATTTTGTAGGCGCTAGAACACTATGCCTCCTGTCGCCAAGACAGTCTATTCTTTGAAGATTGTAAGTACACGTATTTAATTTATCCAAACATACATGCCTCTAGGGTTGTCCTCTACTCTCATCGACCTACTTCCATTTTGGGTCGGGATTGCTAAGCAACTTACTATCCTCCCTTTCTGACAGCCCTCTCCCCC
>NW_004797334.1:1273367-1276699 GCF_000002075.1 Aplysia californica | reverse complement strand
GGGGGGGGCGTTTATGTACGCAGTAGGTTAAGTTACTTCCAAAAAAACTTAAACAAAAACTAAAACAACCCCAAACTATAACAGGAAGCAACAATAGAAGCAGTCACAACAAGGACAACAACTTCAGTACAGATGCACAAAATACACACATGAAAACATAGAATTAAGCCTTTCAACTCAGGCAAAAGACAGTTAATTTACCTTGTGGAGTGAGCAGTATCAAATAAATGAACGCACAATGATAGTTTGTTTTTACCATGGGTCGTTCAATGGTTTTCATTTCGTCTTTGGTAAAATGAGCAACTGTCTAAAAATGATATTGGCAGATATTCGATAGAGTAACTCTCCCATGTAGGCATCGATTTCGCGTCTTCTGTGTACAATGGTGAAAGGCCTAATCATTACACCATTCTTCCCTGTTCGAGAACAGGGGCCAAATCGATGTTTCAGCTCAACTTACGATCACCTTGACCCACTGCCAACGTGTCGTTTTGACCCAGCCGCCATCTTGGATACCAGGTTTAAGAAAATGTGAAGTCTTTCCAAAATCATTCTTCTCTGGCATCACAATTATAATATTACCCATTTCCCCGTCATTTTATCTAGATTATGCTTCAAACCTCTCACTTAAAGTTGCCTCCCATGAAAAGCAGTAAAAAATAACCCTGGATAGGCAAAAAGAAAAAAAAATGATTCAACCCCCCCACCCCCACCCTCCCAGATTAAGCCTCCAATCGTTGAAATTGCGACTGCCACTTTGAAACAATGCGTATAGATATATTATGTCTACATAATGCGTTTTTTTAAATTGAAAGCGGCTGTTGTTTCAATACCATACATTGAATCAGAAACAAAAAGATTTTTATAATGCCGTAAGATATAATTAAACACAAGCAGTTAATGTCCTTCGTCTCTCCCCCATGTCATCAACTGCCGATGAAGGTCACAGGATGAATCAAGCACTAACGTCATCTAAATTTAGGCAATAAGATCACAGATCAATCGTCGCACAATGAAATTGAATGAAAACGTATACATATTACAGTCGTTTTCTTTCTCCTCGAACAAGGGAGTAAAAGAATCGAAAAAAATGTCGACGAAATCATGATAACGACGCGTAGTTTTAACTGATTTTCATTGGCTCCTTTCTGTACCCTGACGTCAATTTATGTGGCGTATGAAATAGCTGGTCATATTGCATTAATGAATTAATGATTAATCGAAACGATCCCAGAACGGTCGGTAAACCTAATAACTGCGGCATGTTGTCCCTCTAGCAAAAAACAAAACTAAACAAAAAACAACAAAGCAAAATTAAAGAAAATATGAACCATTTAACATCAAAGCCAATTTTTCTAGAATCTTTCAAACTCCAAACGCAGTTGAGCTCGCAGAAAAAAATAATTCAGTCCTTCAATGCATTGACTTGAAAACAAAAAGCTATGTTCGACCTGAGCCCCGTGCATGTATTGAGCCACATCTTGTCTCCAGCTTAGTTCAAAAACTGTCAGTTAAGCTCCTGAATTCTTACCTCTCCACTCATGTTATAAATTTCTAATATCAAAGACGTTTCAATACGAGACCAATAATCTACACGCGTTCTCACGGGCCATTATGTCCCTTGCCGTCTGACAAGCCTCCATCATGCACTGACCTTTTCGAAGCAATCGATCCGACGCTCGCCACATCAAGCTGCAATCTCATATCCATCTGAAATTCAAAAAGCCACTAAATCTGTGAGCATTGAAACCGGTCATGCGTTTGCAGCGGGAATTCGTTCAAGTGTCAGAACGACCGTTTCAAAAGGAATTTAAAGGACCCAGGGGTGTGTGTGTGTGCGTGACTGGTCCAATATAGGAAAAGCAGGATTTCCTCCCCTGATCCTGGGCTGAGTTACTTGATGCGAAGGTTGGGACGAGGGAGTTTCTCGCTCAGAGCTGTTAACACTGATCGAACAACTCGTCACTGGCCGGCGTGGAAATATGTTGGCCATATTAATTTGGACTATTTCCTGTTAAGCAAAAGCAACCTTCCACAAATAAAACAGATACTTACAAGCTTCTATCTGTCACTGGAAACAAGAAAAAGATAAAAGTAAAGTTACATCGAGCCAATCGTATTATACGGTTGCGAAGCATAGACTATCAATAGTTAGCTGGAAAGAACAATTGAGGCGACAGAGTTGCGGTTCATAAGGGGCATACTGTATATCCCATGGACAGATAGAAAAGCAAATGAAGAAGTCTGGGTTGAAGCAGCTTGCAGACGACAGCTTATGACAAATATAAGAAAGCGACAGGCAAAGTTCATTGGACACACAATGCGGAAAGAAACATTGGATAATAATATTGTAACAACACACGAATTTGATGGAAAGAGAGGCAGAGGCAGACAGAGGGAAAAGATACCTGACAGCTTCACAACATGGCTGGGAACAGCAAGAAAGACATACACCATCGCTGCAACGCAAGAAAGAGTGAAGTGGAGGTTCATGATCGCCCAGGCAAGTCTGCAAGGCACTGGATGATGATGATTGCCTGTCGTGAGGAATATAGGTACTGTCCACCAGAACGGAAGTAGTAAAATATCTGTTCTATTTTCAAAAATCCACAAACACCCTCCACCTCCTACCAAATGTACTGTTTGGGGGGGGGGGGGATATAGGTTTAGAGTGCATTTAGATTAAACTGGTTTGGTACATAATTACGCATTGATTTTTGTTTGTATCTTGTTCCGATTTAGGGACATTGACTCACGATCTCTCTAATTTTGGTTTGCCACAAAGGACAAGGGCCGATGTCCTCGCTTGACTTCTGTTCGAGATCCATGGGTATTTGTTCCATTGAAAACATGGCAAATACATGATAAGCTTTCAGATGATACCAATAACGCCACCTGAATAAAAACTGACAAGCGCCTGTTTCCACCTTGTCTTGGCACATTTCCAAAGGCTAACATCCTGGAAGTAACTCTTTTTTTTGTGTTCCAGCAAGCCTTACAAATAGTTCGCCACTCATGGTTCGTGTCACATCCGGTGGTCTCCAGTCTTCGTGAGGGCCAACGTGGGGGTAGTTTTGACGCTACGCAGTAAAAAAGACGATTGTAATTTATTTTACGAAAGCAGACTGGAGCTAGTAAAGACATTTGAGGTTTAGTTAATAGCATAACCTACAAAACGTGAAATATTTAATACTAATTATTCGTTCGACTTCAACGATTTAAACGCACTTTGTAGGATGATGATGATGATGATGATGATGATGATGATGATGATGATGATGATGATGATGATGATGATGATGATGATGATGATGATGATGATAGTAAATAAT
>NW_004797334.1:1270039-1273074 GCF_000002075.1 Aplysia californica | reverse complement strand
AATAATAATATTTAATAGCATTTATTCCAGACAAATTCCGGCTCAACATAAACTCAGGGCTTGCAATTCAATCTTTTATCCCTTCCTGCGGAAGTGCAGGAGACATTAGATGGATATGTTCCCCACTTGGGAATTGAGCTTGCAACATTTCAAAGCGAAGTGTCTATGAAACATTTCCACACAGATTCCCGTCCTGTGTCAGCGAGTCAGCTGGTCGTTGTCCTTAGCATGTCGCTACATTAGAATGACAAAGTTTTTTTTTTTTTTTTTGTTTTTTTACCCTGCCCAATTTTATCATCTGGCGATTTTGTTTAGTTTAGTTTTAGTAGAGGTTTTACGGCGCTCGGAACTGCATAATAAGTCATATGAGCGCCAGAAGTTTAGAGAGTAACAAACATTAAAAGAAGAAGGGGAGATAAGGAAGATAGTTGTTCGATCGGAAAGAAGGAGCAAACCACACCATCCCCGTAAGCGCTCCGTCCCCTGAAGAAGCACATCTCAAAGTGTGTAGATGCAGACGGTTTCAAGCAATGGTTGATTCCATAGCCTTCTGCTCCTCCCACTATGTCTTGATCTTCTGCTGGCGCCCCCTCTAATTCCAAGGTCACAAAATCACAAATGATGGTTTTCCGATTTTTCTTGTTGCGATATGAATAAGAACAAAACGTTTTCAAACCACACTCTGGCACAAGCCACCGTATTCGAGACACCATTAAAACTAGAGACTAAGAAGTAATAGTGTGGTGTCCAGTTGTACGTACATACCACAACCTTACATAAATTCCTAAATTGCGGACGTTGTATTGAGTGTTAGAACTGTCCCAACCACATGAAATGAAACAATTTGCAACTTGGGCTTTGGTATGTTGAAGATTGGAATATACCTCTTTTCACGCTGTTATCTTCGTAGCTTCGGTCAAACAGACGCTAGACATTCTCATAAAAGTAAAAGCAAAAAAGAAACATTCACACTAAATACTTCATCTCACACACATAAATCGCTCTGCCTACCTGCATAATAGTATATAGCATCAAATGAAAAAAAACCCCAACCTTCAACACACTAAAGCACACTCCCCCCTTTTTTTCAAATCTCTCGTCGCCATCCTTGATTCTGCAATCCTTTGCAGCCCATCTAATCCCACCCAACCTTTAAAAAACAAACCCAAAAAAATCAACAACCAACAACGGACAACAACAAAACAAACAAAAAAAATCTAAACTAAACTAAACAAAAATCTCCCACCCTACTACCCTTCCATAACAGCAAAACCAGCTTTCTACAAGTTTTCCTATCGCTGACATTTCCCCCCACAAAAACCAAATTCTCCAAACCTGATCATATTTGATCACCGGCTCCTACCCAGGGGAGAAATCTGCTTTCCGCGGGGCTTGTATTTACTGGAGATTGAAGACCGAAAATCCTTGGAGAATTTCTTGTAATCGCACGTTCGGACTCAAACCGCCATGTCGTTAGATGCGATTTTGTATCTTTGGAAGCGCTGTCTATAGATTGAACCCCTTTCTCAAGTGTGTATTCATAAATACTTTCTCAAGGGGGGGGGGCGCTTACAACAGCCAAATCTAAATGATACACACTTAGACGTTAAATAGACATTAAAATAAAAGTAAACGCACAAAGAAACATTCACACTAAAAACGTCATCCCCTACACACATAAACCGAACTGCTTACCTGCATATTATAATATAGCATCAAATAAAAAAAAACCCACCTTCAACACACTAAACCATCACCTCCTCCTCCTCCTCCCTTTTTTCAATCTCCCTCATTGTCTTCCTTGAATCAGCATTCCTTCACAGCACATCTAATCCAACCCTCCTCCCTCCCCCACCCACCCTAAACAGAACAAAACAAAACACAACTAAACAAAAATCTCCCACCCTACTACCCTTCCACAGCAGCTAAGCCAGCTTTCTACAAGTTTTCCTATCGCTGTCATTTCCCCCACAACAACCAAATTCTCCAAACCTGATCATATTTTATCACCGGCTCCTACCCAGGGGAGAAATCTGTTTTCCGCGGGGCTTGTATTTACTGGAGATTGAAGACCGAAAATCCTTGGAGAGTTTCTTGTAATCGCACGTCCGGACTCAAACGCCATGTCGCTAGATGCAATTTTGTATCTGTGGGAGCGCTGTCTATAGATTGAACCCCTCTCTCAAGTGTGTTCTCATCAATACTTTCCCAAGGGGGGGGAGCACTCACAACAGCCAAATCTAAATCCGTTCCGTCGACAGAAGAACCTCTCCAGCTTCCGTATCTTTGAATTTCTGGCATTTTTAAGTACTGTAATCTAAACGAGATGTTAAGCAGATTTGATACACACAACATTTATTTTTTATGAGTTTGAAATTATGTTCAGTGACGAATGCGATCTGTCTGTATGATGTGTCATAGAAAAAAGTGAAAATCTCAGGAAAACCGAGAAGCAATTTGTGCCAAGACGGGCTGAAATCAGGCACTTGTCAATTTTTTGGGTATGTGGAGTAATTGGTATCATCTTAATGCTTATTCATTTCCTTTGCTTTTTATCTTGAAAAAAACAACAACCCGACTATTGATCTTGAAAAGAAGTCCGGATATTTGATATTTAAAGAGGTTAGGGTAGCATGGCTTCAGGGGTACAATTTGTATGAAAATGGTCTCCAAAGTATGGTAACTTCTATAATTTGTTCTATCTGCTTTCTGGAAGCTTAATATTTACTTATTTTGTGCTATTAAATAATGTGTTTTTTTTCATAAAAATTAACATGAAAATGTGTTTATATATGGTCATAAAAGGTGTTGAGTCTAAAAACAAAAAAGTCAATACAAATTTACAAACTGAAGGTAAATGACTGTTACTTCGATTTCATTTTCGTGACGAGCGCCTGGTTTCAGCACGATGTCTCCTATGTTTGTTTCCTATCAATCGGAATGCCGCTTCTATATTACTCTCTCTCTCTTTTTTTCTCTCTCTCTCTCTGTTTCTGTCTCTGTCTCTCTCTCTCTCTCTCTCTCTCTCTCTCTCT
>NW_004797334.1:1267683-1269452 GCF_000002075.1 Aplysia californica | reverse complement strand
CCCCCTACCCCACCCGCCCCTGTTTCCCGGACATTTGTTTTTTCAAAACCAAAACAAAGAACGAAACTTAAAAAACAACCCTGCAACACGCGCCAGTGCACCTTGACTCAAAAAACCAGCCAAACGCACCACCAAAATGACGAAACTCTTTAACCCCCTCAAAACGCATCGATTTCTCCTGTCGCAACTGATGGCAATTCAGCGTCCCTGGCAGCCGTGTTGAGATCCCCCCAATTATCCTTGGCCAGTGACCCAACTATGATTTAGGAGCGTCGTAGACGATGAATGGTTTGTTGGGAGGTACGAGATCTCGGCCACGCCACTTTCGTGTTGTCTGATATACTTTAACTCATTGAGAGCGCGCAGTCTGGCCGTTCGACAGCGCTTGAAGACTTTCTGTTTTGGAGCATAACTTATCCATACACATTTTTCAATTCTGCTTTTTTATCAGGGACTTTAAAATGAAAGTAGCAACAAGTATTCTCATCATCATCATCCGGTGCCTTGCCGTCTGGCGTGGGCGATCATGGACCTCCACTTCACTCTGTCTTGCGTTGCAACAATGGTGTCTGTTGTTACGGCTGCTCGCTCCTAGCCATGTTGTCATCTTGTCCAGAAACTTTTTACCTCTGTCTGCCTCTGCCTCTCTTTCCATCAAACGTGCCTGTTGTTACAATATTCTCCAATGCTTCTTTCTGCATTGTGTGTCTGAATAAATTTGCCTGTCGCTTTCTTATAAATCGTCGTACGCTGTCTTCTGCAGTTTGCTTCAACCAAGACTTTTTCATTTGTTTTTCTAGCTGTCCATGGGATACGTAGCATGCGTCTTATGAACCACACCTCTATCGCCACAATTGTTCTTTGTGTGTTCTATGATATGTGAAAATTGATGTATGGTGGTTCGAAACGTTTCGCAACGTTGCCTTTGGTCTGCTGCTGGTAAAACGTATGTGTCCGCTGCGTCTTTAAAGAGCTAAAGGACTGCTCTCACCTTTCTTCAAACCGTTCATATGATTTACCACGTCATCATATCGTGATGGTGTCAGCGTACTTCATTGTACTTTGTGACAGCTAGTAAATGCTTAAAGTACTATGACCTTGCTTTTTTAAATCTGTATGTCCCGTGAATTGTACTTACTATTATTATGTGAACGCATCTTTTTTAAGTTTAGTTTTAGTATAGGTTTTACGGCGCTAGCAACTGCATAAAGGTCATATGAGCTCCAGAAGATTGGAGGTGTTACAAGAGAGTAATAAACATAAAAAAGAAGAAGGGGAAATAAGGACGATATATGTTTGATAGGAAAGAAGAAGCAAACCACACCAGAGCACCCACCAACCACCCACATGCATCTTTTTTTTTATCTTGCCCTCTCTCTAATTAATGGAAATAAGAATTAACATGGCCCTTTTTCTTACACACTGTTTAGGAAATTACTTGCTATGTCTCCACTTTCGAAGAGGTGTTGTATCGCATCCCACTCTGTCAGGGCTAGCCTTAACAGACAGGTTGGAACCTGCTAGGGTTGTATTTAACACACATGTTGATAGATGTTACGGTTGGCTTTAACACAAAGGTTGGATGCTGTTAGTGTTGGCTTTAACACCCAAGTTGGAAGCTTCCAGCTTTCTAAAAGACCTAAATGCAGTTGCGAGCGCCGTAAAACCCTATACTACTACTACTATTACTACTACTACTACTACTACTACTACTATTACTACTACTACTACTACTACTACTACTACTACTACTACTACTACTACTACTA
>NW_004797334.1:1258817-1266585 GCF_000002075.1 Aplysia californica | reverse complement strand
CACCGCCGTTCTCCGGACCCAGAGCTTTGAGTGGTCATCTTAAGCGGTGCTGTTCCCTTGTCGACTTGATCCCCTTTTAGCCTTCTTCCCTAATGACCATAGGGAGAGAAAGAGAGGGCGAGAGAGAGAGAGAGAGAGAGAGAGAGAGAGACAGAGAGAGAGAGAGAGAGAGAGACAGAGAGAGACAGAGAGAGAGACAGAAAGAGAGAGAGAGAAGGCGAGAGAGGGAGAAGAGAAAAAAGATAGAGAGAGAAGGAAGGAAAGAGAGACCAGTGGGAATAGGACAGACCATCTGCCTACCCCATGCCAACCCCCTCCCTCATGCCACAAACACACACACACACACACACACACACACACACACACACAAACATATGCGCACACCAACATATGCACTCACACACACGCACACACACACAGACACACACTAATATATGCACACACACATACACACACACAAACACACGTGCTCACACACACACACATACACACATGTACACACACAAACACACAGACACATACCCACACATGCACATACACACACATACTCACAGAAACACACAGACACATGCGCACACATACACATACCCACACATACAAATACACACACACACTCACAAACACACACACACACACACACACACCACTTCCACCCTCAACAAGTCAACCCGCTCACAAGGAACAGAGTAACCTTTTCTGACAGGCAATCCATCTCCGAGCTATCAAAATGAGTACTATGCGGAAATAAATAGCCTAGCGCTGATGTAATCAAAGTCTCCCCCCCCCCCCTAACTTCCTAGCAACCCCACGCCACGTTTTTTCAAGTTTTAACCTCATGTCGGAAGAAAACGAAAAGGACTCCTCTTTTTACTCGTCTTTTCTAGGCTGATTCGGCAAATTCACCTTAAGAAAAGATACACGTCAACGAATTGAGTTGCACAGCAAAACGAAAATGCAAAATTAAGAATAGCAGTTTATACATTATTTTGTACATAGTACATGTACCTCGATCGATATACCAAACTGAGTCCCACTGTTTAATTAGGGATAAGAAACTGTTAGTGAAGACACCCTTTAAAGTCCTACATGTAAAAAGAGAAAAATGATATGTGAGGCAGCGTGGTGGAATCAGGCTCTCGTCGAAATAATAAAATCAAAGAAACTGGCATTTTTCTTGGCGTTGGGCAATACACATTTCTGTGTGGCTGTTACAAAAAAATGTTTATTAAAAGCACCAAAACATGTACGTTTCATGTTTCCCAGGGAGTTTCCGAACTTTAGAACACAGGTCAATGTTCATGTTAAAATTGATCTTAATCCTGTTTCTTTTTCTGTGGGTACCATGCAGACAAGGGCACATTTAAAAAGAATGCGCAAAGCAAAGAAAAAAATAACCTCTACTGCATACTTCAGTCTTTCTACTTTGTGCTCCAAATCCCGCGTCCATGGCTTTGCCTTCGCACGTGATAGATCGGAGTTCGATTTCAATGTGTGGAGGATTCTTATCAATTTGTTCAGTCTTTCTGCTGGGATATTATATCCCTCTAAACTCAAGTTGGCGCTGACAATCAGGTATGGCGTCCACCTCCTTCATGATCTAAACTTTGTCAATGGGAGCGTAAAAACGGACAGTTTCAAGGCAAAACGCGGCAAACGCCATCTTGTAAACCTGGCCGAAATCAGTACCTTCGTATGATCTCGGAAGATGAAGCATATTCCAGAGTTTATTTTTTGTTCATTTAACCCTATTTTTCCTCTTTAAAGAACTGCAGAATGTTACAGTTTTTTAAAAGCAAAACGCAACTAAAGTGATAGATTTCGACCTTTCTTGACCAACTACGATGTGCGCCAGTTAAGTTCTTTCCTGGAGTTATGTGATTTCGGAAATTGAGATTTTGATAAAAGTTTGTGGGCTGTTTTTTCCCTTCCTTATAATTGTAACGAGAATAATTAATCCGCGTTTTGTCAAAAATTTGTGAATGTCTCATTAGTATTAAGATATCCATCATCAATGCCTTTCACCCCTGGCAGGGTATAGGCCACATACAAGCTCCTTCCATTTATCTCTTTCCTGAGCCATCCTTCCAAGCTCGTTCCAAGTGAGCTTCATTTCTCTCATGTCCCTTTCCACGCATCTCCTCCATGTTTCCCGTGGCCTACCCCTGCCTCGTGCTCCCTGTGGGTTCCACTGCAGTGACTATCTTGTGATGTTTCCGCTGGGCTTTCTTAAGGTGTGTCCCATCCATCGCCACTTTCTTAGTCCTATTTCTACTTCTATATCCTTTTGTCCTGTCCTTTCCCACAGCTCTTCATTTCTTATTCTTTCCTGCCACTTAATTCTTAAAATACTCCTCATATATCTGTTGATGAAAGTCTGGACCGTATTCAGTACTGTCTTCGTTGTCTTCCAAGTTTCGCAGCCGTAGAGGAGCACAGACTTGACGTTGGAGTTAAAAAGTCGAATCTTGGTGCGCAGTGAGATGTTGCTTGCTTTCCAGACTTTTGATAATTGCTTGAAGGCTGACCTTGCCTTGGCGGTTCTTGCTTTAACATCTGCCTCTGTTCCACCTTTACCATCGATGACACTTCCAAGGTAGGTAAAGGAGTCCACTTCTTCAAGGGGAGTGTCTTCCACTGTCACAGCAAGGTTTGAAACTTTTCCTAGCTTCACTACTTTTGACTTGCCTGGATGTATACGTAGGCCAACACTCCTTGATAGGCTGTTGAGTTCCTTGGTCTAGTATTAAGATATAAAAATCCAAAATAGATTTCAACATACAGCAAATATCAACTAAGTCATACATCATGTTTGCTCTGAAACAAAGTTGTTCAAGATTATTCTCTTAATTAATATTTTTTTAACCCTTAAACATTCAATTCTTTTTCCAAACTGAAAACATGGATATGCCGTTATTTGTCATATGCCATAGACTGTTAAAATCGACTCCATTTAAACGTATTCCAAAAGCAACCAAAAGAGAGGGGTGGCCGTGAAAAAAAATAGAGCATTGAGCGAGGTTTCACTCTTTGTTATCGTTCTACAGGGAGAAAGTGTGGCTTTCCATGGACCGAGGCTTGCTCGATACATCCAAGAATACCGAAGTTTCCGCTCTTGGGAAATAAACTAATGTCTTTAGTGCGTAGTGCAGGGAGTTTAGCTATCCTATCAGAGACACCGGGAAGGAGCGATAGTGGGAGATAGTGGGAGAGATTGTGGGAGAGATAGGGACAGATAGTTGGAGAGGTAATGGGAGATAGTGGGAGATAGTGGAATATAGTGGGAGATAGTGGGAGAGATAGTGGGAGATAGTGGGAGAGATAGTGGGAGAGATAGGGGCAGATAGTTGGAGAGGTAATGGGAGATAGTGGGAGATAGTGGGAGAGATAGTGGGAGATAGTGGGAGAGATAGGGATAGGGACGTTTAGAAGGAAATATAATGGAAGATAGTGGAGGGATAGTGGAAGAGATAGTGGGAGAGATAGTGGGAGATAATGGGAGAGATAATGGGAGATAGTGGGAGATAGTGGGAGATAGTGGGAGATAGTGGGAGAGATAATGGGAGATAGTGGGAGAGATAGTGGGAGAGATAGTGGGAGATAGTGGGAGAGATAGTGGGAGATAGTGGGAGATAGTGGGAGAGATAGTGGGAGATAGTGGGAGATAGTGGGAGATAGTGGGAGATAGTGGGAGAGATAGTGGGAGAGATAGTGGGAGATAGTGGGAGAGATAGTAAGGGAGATGGACAGATAAACAGAGAAATTCGTAGAAACCTATCATGAAAAAATCGGTGTAGTTTATCCGAGCAATATAATATCTATGATCTATTTGTGGTTGTCGAATGTTGCTATTCAAAAGGCTTTTTAATGGCTGTATCGTTCGACTTGCTGTTTTCGCCAAAAGATATCTTAAAATATTCTCCAGATCATGGCGCCCTTCGTTTTTTTCAGTTTTGAGACAGTTTTGCTGCAAAAAGCAAAATTTCTTTATTTCGCCGATCGCTTTTGTAGGCCAACGCTTCCGTCTCTGTAATTTTAGAAAATCAGCCAGGTTTGTTTACTACCGTTCGATACTATCGCGCATTGTCGCGCAATACTGAGCACTTTTTTAAGTGTGCGACCCGTATAGATCTAGCCTCATGTTTTCTTTTTTTACTTTGGGCTAAATTCGACTTCGATCCTTTCGTTTGAAGCCCATTGTTGCTTTTTCTGGACTCCTTTGTCAAGTTCTTTTTCTTGCTACTCGTAACAAAGTCAACAGGTCTTAGATTAGAATCTAGATCTAGATAGCGCCTGACCATGCCGAAAAGAAAACGACGTTCTGCAGTTGGAGCCCTTTGCGCTCGCAAAGTCGAGGTAGTAGGCCAAAGACTTTTAGTTGATGTTAATGTACCGATCATCCCTTTCATCAAAAGGGGGCCCAGCTAGTAATTGATATTTATATTTGACTCTCAGGTCTCCGTTCGTCGTATCTACGTTTGAGTTATCCGCGAATGTACATGCGACATATCCTCCTCACCGTTATAGGTAGGTGACCGCTCTGGACATGGCCTGAGTTCTGGTCACTTTCTACACTCGACAAAGTCAACTAACTTTTTTAAAAAGCACTAAACAGCTTAATTAAGCATTACAAATACCTACTCTACCAGATCATATTTTTTTTTAACGAATAAAAAACACGCATGCAAGTACAATATTATATTAGCCCTACTATGCTTTAAAGGTCAAACTGACCAGTCTCCCACATACATTCAAGAACTCATTGTACCATACACACCATCACGAGAACTAAGATCCGGGGACTCTCGTGGCCTAGAGGTTAAGGTGTTGGCCTCTCATTCAAAGGTCCCGGGTTCGAATCCGGGTAGCGACCAAAAAACTTTCTTCTCTAAAATTGTCTCCTTTCACCTTCTTTCCTGCTCTCTAGCAATGCTCTGTTGTCTGCTTTCTTTTCCACTTTCTGCCCCCACCCCTTCACCCCCTTTGCCCCCTCCTCTGGACTCTTTCTGCAGCCTTTCTACTGCTACTCCTTGGCTCCTCCTTACTGCTGTTCTTCTGACACACCCCTGATCTTCTGGTAGGAAAGATCTAAATCCAGCCTCCTTCTCGGACAAGGGCGAAAAATCTCGGAGGGCCCGTGTTCAAGTTGAGCACGTTAAAGATCCCTTGGTGGTCTAAAAGCGATAAGAGTAGGCTTCGGCCGCCACCCAGGCAAAATTCAAAATTTCCTACAAACTGAAAATATTAGGTGTGTTCCGCGCGCTCATATGACCTTATGCAGTTGTGAGCGCCGTAAAACACTTACAAAAAAAAAGAACTAAGATCCAGTGGCTCTAGACTAATTTCAACACCTCGTGTGTCACTGAAGAAATATGGTGAGAGAGCTTTTTATTTTCTGGGCCAACAGTTTGGAACACTCTCCCTCATGATTTGAGGAGCGAAATAAAACTTGATACTTTCAAAAGGGGACTCAAAACACATCTATTTAAGAAATATTTTAATTAATGGACAGCACCTTTGCCTTTTTGAATGAGCATTTTTTACTGTCTGAAAGAATGTTGCTGTCAAAAAGTGCGCACACGATGAATTTGTATGGTGTTAGTATGAATGTGTTTTTAATCTCCTATGTACGCCTTGGGCCCATGCTATGTTGAAAGGCGGGATACAAATGCTCTTATTATTATTATTATTATTATTAAAAACAAACAAACAAACAAACAAAAAACCACACGCATGCACATATAAAAAACAACAGAAATCCGTACAGGGACACGATAGTAAAATTAAAAAAAAAACCCAACTTTTGAGCAGAACAACACGCGACTGGCCACAGGCCATGTCAAACCGGATGTCCCCAAAGTTCTGGTCACTTTCTAGACTCGACAAAGTCAACTTTACTTACTATACTTTTACTTTTTCATAAACCACTCACGGCATCCCCCTGACCCAAGCTCTCCGGCTGGCGACAGAGATGAGTCTCTTTCTTCCCGCGGAACCCAAAATAGTATAAGCGACGGATAAAAGTAAATGTAAAAGTAAAGACTTTTTTACATTTCCATCTTCTGTTGCCGTAAGGCATCGAGGGGAGATGCAGTTGTTTGTGGTAGGCCAGCTTCGCATATCTATCAGTTTTTAAATAGTATGCTTTCTCAGAGTTTTCTTGACACCCTCATTTCACTTTTGCATGGCCTTCCTCTTTCTTCATAGCCTGAGTGCTTGGGGTTGTAGACTGTCGGGGCTGGCTGGCTTGTGAAGAACAAAGATAAAGTTAACAGATAGTTTAATATTGGAAATCTTAATTTCAACTTTATATTGATTCATTTCCGTCAAAATCGTTATCTTTCTTTAAACATTCTGTACATTATAATTCGGCGTAGACAGTAAGTCTAAAAATAGGGCAACGGAAATATTAAAAATTTATTGTTTGTAGCAAGTGACTGCTATGAACACGTGCGTGTTTAAAGGTAAAAAATGGCTGACCATGTCTGAGTTGGAAAGGAGTCTCTATGGACATGTGAAAAACACGATATATTTATGCCTGCTAATGAGGACTAGTGGGCTAACCCAGATTTCAGGGGTTTCCAGAAATGTTGACTTACTCAAAATGTGGGCATTGCCCTACCTATAGGAGACGTTTGGTTTCATTGGTGTGTATATTTGTTTGGTTATAGAGAAACTCTCCTTGTCTTTCAAAGAAACTGAACTAGGGGCAAAACTTTACCTTCGATTTTCTCAAAACAGCAGTTTTCGGTATTGCTCCCTTGTGCTTAATAGCGACCATAATATATATATATTTTTAGTGAATTTTTATGTTTTGGCTCAACGCTTTTTTATGTCAATTAAAAAACACTCTGCTGTTCAACTTTTACGGAAAAACGTTGATTAAAGGTACACAAAATATGAATTTACAGTTTACAGGGATTTCCAAGCTTTGGGAGTTCCAAAACCATTTTCTCTCTAATTTTACACCTTGTGACCCCCATCTCCTTGAATCGAAAGTATCTCGACTTCTATCTAAGATAGATGGATAGTATTTCCATCAAAAGCAAGACAAATGAACAAGTTTTAAGATGATATTAATAACTCCTTTGTATGCCCCAAAATTGACGATCGCCTGATTCCACCGTGACGTGACACATATTATATTTGACATTAAAAAAGCTGGTGGGTGACAGTAATACGTCAAAACTGAGATATGTGACCTTCACCACAATGAAAATACCCATTGTTGGTGCGTCACAAGTAGTAATACCACAGAAACTAAGCTCCTCCATTTCAGGTATTTCAAAATAGGTTAGAGTCTGTACCCTGTGACCCCCGAATAGATCCATATTGAAGGCAGGGCTTGGGCTTCGAGTCAACTCTCACGTAAACCCCACAGGTAGGCTAGTCTAGTGGTTAGGATACCGGGCTCGTAATCGTGAGATTACGGGTTCTGGGGTTCGAGCCTCAGGCCCGACGTTGTGTCCTTTGGAAAGGCGCCTTACACACGATTTTCTCACTTCCCCCAGGTGGGAATGGGTACCCGGCCACAGACAGTGACAGATCTCGTTTTTATGTTGGTGTTTTAGCGCCTATAAAAGGGTAGCTTGCTCTGTATGCTTCCAGGATGTTGAGATTTTTTCAAAATGCTCTCAGGTCTTCTGGTAAATAATGGTATAACGCACATAGCTAGCTGTTAGCGGGAATTTGTGCTATACAAATGTTATTATTAGAACTATTATTATTATTATTATTATTATTATTATTATTATTATTATTATTATTATTA
>NW_004797334.1:1248817-1251317 GCF_000002075.1 Aplysia californica | reverse complement strand
CTTTCTCTCTCTTTCTCTATTCCTTTCTTTCTATTTCTTTCTCTCGTTCTCTCTCTCTCTCTCTCTCTCTCTCTCTCTCTCTCTCTCACACACACACACACACACACACACACTCTCTCACTCTCTCTTCATTTCTTTCTTTCGTTCTTTCATTCTCTCTTTCACATTCGCACTACGAAGCTCACATTCACAGAATATACACAGACGTACAAACATAATAGACACATCTTGCGCACTCACATAAGTCCAAGATCTACACTCTTCCATCTGCTGTTATTTATTTATCTTTTTTATTTTTTTGGTGTTGAGGTTCTTTTTAAAAATTCCGATTCGTCTTCTTATATTTGATTCTGCTCCCCGCCATGTTTTTTTTTTTTTTCTGAATCACAGGTGTTTGCTTCCCAAGAGATACAATTTACATCACAATATAGAAGTCGGGTTCTTTTTTTCGAGCCTGCCTGTCAAGGCTAATTCGAGTTGAGAGGGATGCAAGGTCCCAGAAGACCAAAGAGGTTATGCAGCAGACAGAAAGAGGTTACTCGATAAAAGATCTACCCCACAAGGGAATCGAACCCACCTACGGACTCCTGCCCCTGTGTTTGCGGCTACTAGTTTCAGTCAAATCCCCTGGTCCAGTCTCCGCTACCAGGGGGATTGGGTGGAGGGGGGAGTGGGGGAGGTAGGGGGGCAGTTCTTCACCGGTACACAACGGACGCCCTGGTCCCTGACCTTCCAGCAAAAACAGGTTGCCAGAACCGATTTCCCCAAACAGCGCGGTTTTGACGTTATTGTCTCTCCGTAGTTCCGGTCTGTGTGAGAACGAATCACTGGCTCACACGCAACCATAGATCTCTAAACCTAGACTTTTCTCTGTCATGGCCGATGCTTTTGGCTCTTGATTCTCTCTCTTTCTCTCTCTCTCTCTCTCTCTCTCTCTCTCTCTCTCTCTCTTTCTCTCTCTCTCTGACTGTCTGTCTGTCTGTCTGTCTGTCTGTCTGTCTGTCTGTTTGTCTGTCTGACTGTCTGTTTGTCTCTCTCTTTCTCTGTGTGTGTGTGTGTGTGTCTCTCTCTATGTCTTTCTCCCCGTCTCTCTCTCTCTTTCTATCTCTCTCTGTCTATCTATCTATCTATCTATCTATCTATCTATCTATCTATCTATCTATCTATCTATATATCTCTATCTGTGTCGTCTCAAATATTTAAATTTTAAATAAACGTTGCTGTTAAACATGTACACCTTCGGTGCTCTATTACACTCAATTAAAGAGTTAACGCCTCTCTTTTTAGTAAGAGTTTTGTGAACTTGCGCTATACTTAAGCCATATAAGTGCCGAAGATGAGAGATTTTAACAAGAGAATAACAGACGGAAAAAAAAGAACTAAGAAGAATAAAGATGATAGATGTTGGGTAGGATAGACAGAGGAAACTGCACAACAGTACTCGGTAATCACACTCAAAAGTGTTTTGTTTCTGGGGATTGAAGTAGAATCGGGCGCTCGTCAATTTTTGGGCATGTTGAGCTATTGATATCATCTGAAAGCTTGTTTACTTGCCTTGCTTTCAACGAAAAAAAAAACCCATCTTGAATAGAAGCCAAGGTAATGGCTATTAAAAAGAGGTGCGGGTCGCCTGGTTTCAATGGTAAAATTAGAGAGAAAATGCCGCTAAAGTTTGTTAACTTCGATAGCTTGAGAGTCCTTGAAAACTCAAAACTCACAAATTTTGTGCTTTAACCAACGTTTTTCAGAAATTGGAAATGTTTTTTGACACGGACATAAAAGGCGATTAGCAAAATGTTTTTAACAAATTTGAAAAACAAAATATTTCCAAACGGGCGGAAAACCGTGATTTTCTTGGAGTTCATTATTTGGACAATTTGTCCACGATACCTCACATGTTTTTCCATACCTTGAAATGCCAGTCTCGCTACAATCTACTGCGAGTGATACATTCCCGCTTTGTTCATCATATTTTGTTCTTAATTGTTTACCCCCATCGTGAACCAGGAATGCAAATTTATCATAAAGTTACGGTCAAAGTGATTATAATAATTATAAACATGCAACTTATTATCTATAATTTTCTCAATACGCTTTCTTTCATACTTATCTATCTATCTATCTGGACCATCGTGCAATGTTCACACTCATCACCAAGCACGCAGATGTAATATTCTCGTGACGGGAACAGAATAATTATTTTGTCATTTTGTCGTACATTGCTGGCTTTCTGGGGAGATTCTGTTCGCTCATGTGGAGTAGGTGGCCTAGTGGTTAGGCTCCCGGACTCGCAACCGTAAGGTCGTTGGTTCGAATCCTGTCAGTTGTGGGCCCGACGTTGTGTCCTTGGGAAAGGCATTTTACATGAATTTTCATCACTTCACCCAGGTTGGAATGGGTACCCGGCTATAGACAGCGAAAGATCTTGTCAGTTTGTTAGTGTTTGAGCGCTTAATCACCTGCTTGCACTGTATGCTTCCCGGGAAGCTGAGAATGTTTC
>NW_004797334.1:1244482-1248717 GCF_000002075.1 Aplysia californica | reverse complement strand
AGTTTCGACTCGCGGGTCAGATGGGTGGTCACTGGGGTGTGTCCTTGAGCAAGACACAACAACCCTAGCTCAACAAACAGGGCGCTGCGCAGTGGCGACCAGCAATGACATGTTCTGTATTAGGGTAGTATTGTGCATTTATATAATAATATGTGAGGCAGCGTGCTGGAATCAGGCTCTCGTCAAAATAATCAAAATGAAGAAACTTGCACTTTTACGAAGGTTTGTGAATTTTTATCGAATTTTTGTTTTTTGGCTCAACACCTTTCATGCCCACTAGACACTCATTTCTGTGTGAATTTTTCTGAAAAATGTTGATTAAAGGCACCAAAAAATGTAAATTTTCAGTTACCACGGACTCTTAAGCTAAGGAAATAACTAATCTTTGGCGTCCATGTTATCACTAATTTTACCTCTGAAAACAGGTGACCCCACCCTCTTCATTCGCAAATATCTTGACTTGTATTCAAGATAAATAGATATTTTTTCACCCGAATAAAGACAAATTAACAACCTCTAAGATGATACCAATAACTCTACATGCCCAAAAATTGACGAGAGCCTGATTCCACCACGCTGCCTCACATATGTATTTGTGTAGTATGTATTTATGTGAGTATTTATAATTATGTAAGTATGTGTGTATGTATGTTTGCCATTGTAAATCAAATTGCCCCCCCCCCCGGAATCAATAAAATTATAAATTATTCTTAAAATTATTTTTTCTCCCTCTACGATGTAGTTTACCCCTTCCCGACCACCACTCTGAAGTCAGAGCTTCCCTGTATCATGCGACCAGCCTTCATGGCATCTCTCTCCAGTTGTTCAAAAGCGGCATGGCATCAATCTTCTTTTTGCAGTCATCTGACGCATTCCTTTTTCTTTTTCTTTTTTTCAAAATATTTTTAGACGAAATTATTTACCTTCAAAATATGATTTTTTTTAAACAGGGCACGTGTATGTGCAATTCAAAACATGTTTAACTAAGTTCAAATTCAAGTTAATTTGCATTTTGTGAATGAACTCCCCTGACAGTGCATGAGCACTTGAACATGCCAGTATTGCCAATATATGAGGCAGCGTGGTGGAATCAGGCTCTCGTCAAAATATTCAAAGTGAACAAATGCCCATTTTTCCGCAGGTTTGTGAATTTTTATCAAATTTATGTTTTTTGGCCCAACACCTTTCATGCCCATTAAAGAACTCATTTCTGTGTGGATTTTCTGAAAAACGTTAATTAAAGGCACAAAAAAGTAAATTTTCAGTTACCATGGACTCTTAAACTAAGGAAATAACTAATCTTTGACTGCCATTTTCTCACAAATTTTACCTCTGAAAACAGGTGACCCCCACCTCCTTCTTTAGCAAAAATCTCGACTTGTATTCAAGATAAATGGACATTTTTTTCATCCAAATAAAGACAAGTGAACAAGCCTTAAGATACCAATAACTCTACATGCTCAAAAATTAACGAGAGCCTGATTTCACCACGCTGCCTCACATATGTTATAAGCGGATAAACATTTTTAGTTCAATTTCCTTCCTTGCAATGATACCTAGGAAGGTAGAAGTTATTTTAGTTCTGTTTCCCCTAGAGGTGTCAGGTCCGTTCTTCTTTCAGTGCGTAAATCCCGCCAGTTTCACGACATTTCAATGAAAATGATTGGGGGTTTTTTTTCTTTCTATTATTGTGTTCCAAGCCTATAGTTTACACATCTGTGTGTCTATGACGAGCACCCGTGAACGAGAAACAAGTTTTTAGTCTTCAGTTGACCAAAGGAAGGAGGCAGTACGTTATATTTTTCTCCTATTTCGTGTTAATTTAAAATAATGTATTGTAGTATACTTTGGTAGGACCTTAGAATTTGCTGTACTCTTTAACGTACGAAAAAAAGTGTAAAAGCAGCATCAATGACGTTTTCTCTCACACTAAATGTGAGGCAGCGTGGTGAAATCAGGCTCTCTTCAATTTCTTGGCATGTAGAGTTATTGGGGTCATCTTAAAGCTTGTTCACTTGTCTTTATTTGCATGAAAAAATATCCATTTATCTTGAATACAAGTTGAGATATTTGCGAATAAAGAAGGTTGGGGTAACCTGTTTTCAGAGGTAAAATTAGTGAGAAAATGGCCGCCAAAGATTAGTTATTTCCTTAGCTTAAGAGTCTGTGGTAACTGAAAATTTAAATTTTTGTGCCGTAAATCAACGTTTTAAAGAAATGTCCACACAGAAACGAGTTCTTTAAAGGGGATGAACGGTGTTGAGTCAAAAACAAAAATCTGATAAAAAATTCTCTAACCTTCGGAAAAATGCAAGTTTGTTCACTTTGATTATTTTGACGAGAGCCTGATTTCACCATGCTGCCTCACAAATATCTTTTTTACAGGCTCAAGAAATCTAGATAGATAGATAGATAGATAGATAGATAGATAGATAGATAGATAGATAGATAGATCGATCTAATTTTCGCTTTCAGTATTTTCAGTGTTTCAATGTAGGCTTCAGAATTGCCAGTTGTTCCTCGTGGTAAATAGAATAGGTGAGAAAAACGCTATGAACGTCTCAGAACACGGTTGTCATTATTTTTTCGACTGATATTGCAGGACGATGCTTGTTTGACAAGTATGGACAGTTCTTCCTCTACTTCAGGATCATTGCTCCAACGTCTAACCAACAGTGCCAAAATCTAGAGCGTGGTCCTTGTAAACATTTTGAAGTCTCTTTTAGATGGTACTGGTGGGTTCTCCTAAAACGAGAAATTCAATAACAGCTTTTGCCTCTGACAGACCTTCAAGGGGGCAGCCATTTTGATGTGACGTCAAACCGGCAAAAATCAAAGAAACTTCAATTTTAACAGGTTAAGTTCAAAACGTACATGTGTAAGTACGGTGTGAGCTGAATTTTATATAATTTGATGCAATATTGGGCAAAATAAGGAACAACAGGTAGGTAGGTAGGTGCTACGCAGGTCACAAAGTGCTGGGCAGTTAAAGAGGTGGTGTGGTACTCTTTCATCCTGGCAGTCGCACAACGGGCAGTCGGGTGGGGTATCCTTGCGGATCCTATTAAGGTAGGAATGTAGTGGTATGTGTTGTGTTCGCAGGCGAAATATGGGGGCGACAAAAACATAGTTATTTTCTCTCACGATATTCATCAGAGAAGTGAGAATAATACATGGCATCTGCTTAGCGCGAATTTCCGCTCAACAACAAGCTCTATGCACTTTACAATCTATATAATTGCTAAAGCAAACCTGTTAACATTCCGAAAATATCTCAACTTCCTGGGAAACAAACAGTGCAAGCTGCCATTTTATAGGGGTTAACATTCGGACAAGATTTTTCGCTATCTATAGTCTGACATCCATTCTCACCTAAGTAAAGGGAGGAAAATTCGTTTAAAGTGCCTTTCCCTAGAACAAAATGTCGGACAGCCTGACCACGAGACTACTGATGCAATACACTACACAGTCGCCGGAGGCAGAAGATATTCGGAGGCGTCTCAGGCGAGCACCCAGCAACTATTCTTTTTTTTAAATATATAGTAGAGGGTCTTACGGCGCTTGCAACTGCATTAGGTCATATGAGCACGCGGGACATATGAAACTTTTTTTCAGTTGGTTGGAAATTTTGAACTTTGCCCGGATGGCGGCTGAAGCCTACTCTTATCAATTTTAGACCACCAGGGGATCTTAAACGTGCGCAACTTGCACACGGGCCCTCCGAAACTTTTCGCCCTTGTCCGAGAAGGCTAAGTGTAGATCTTTCCTACCCGAAGATCAGGAGTGTGGCAGAAAGACAGCTGTAAGAAGTGAGTTAAGGAGTAGCAGTAGAAAGGCTGCAGAAAGAGTCAGGAGTCCAGAGGAGGGGGCAAAGGAGGTGAGGGGGTGAGGGCAGAAAGAAGAGACGAAAGCAGACGACAGAATATTGCTAGAGAGCAGGAAAGGAGGTGAAAGGAGACCATTTTTAGAGAAGAGATTTTTCGGATTCGAACACGGAACCTTTGAATGAGAGGCCAACACCTTAACCTCTAGGCCACGAGAGCCCCCAGCAACTATTCGGAGACGCAATGCCGCACACAGATGCACTCCTTTGTTGGGTCAAACTGCGTATCATTTGCTGCAGGTCACAAATAATGTGACCTCTAGAATTGTCGCAAATCAATTATTTTCAAGAAAATTTCAAACTTCACTTCAAAATATTAAAATAAGGGTTAAAACAGGGGCCCTCTACCCCC
>NW_004797334.1:1233231-1243372 GCF_000002075.1 Aplysia californica | reverse complement strand
GAGGGGGGGGTGGAGAGAAAAGACAAAAAACTGCCAGCACTAGCTAATTGACTGCTTAGGGGAGTCGTATGTCGAGTGTGAGCATATGTGAGGCAGCGGGGTGGAATCAGGCTCTCGTCAAAATAATCAAAATGAAGAAACCTGCATTTTTTCGCAGGTTTGTGAATTTTTATCTTTTTTTTTTTTTGGCTGAACACCTTTCATGCCCAGTAAAGAACTCATTTCTGTGTGGATTTTTCTGAAAAACGTTGATAAAAGACACAAAAAATGAAAATGTTCAGTTACCGAGGACTTTAAAGCTAAAGAAATAACTAATCTTTGGCGGCCATTTTCTCACTAATTTTGCCTCTGAAAATAGGTCACTCCCACCTCCTTCATTCACAAATATCTCGACTTGTATTCAAGATAAATGGATATTTTTTCATACTAATAAAGACGATTGAACGAGCTTTAAGATGGTACCAATAACTCTACATGCCCAAAAATTGACGAGAGCCTGATTCCATCACGCTGCCTCACATATTATTCTCAGGATTACGTTAAACGTATCCAAGGAATGTGTAACTGGCAGTTGAGAGAGTGGAGTTTTGGAAAAAAATAAAGCAACGGAGACCCCGAAAAATCATAAACAAGTTATATCTGAACAACTAATCAGGTGACAAAAGGGGAGGGGCAGAACCCTAAATTTTTCTCACGTTTTAAACTATACTACGCATGGTTTTGATGGTATCTAATAATTGACAGATAGATCTATATAAGAAACAAAAAGAAGTTGTTAGCAAACCTTTTTCGTCTCATATTTGTATGTTTCTATTGACACAATTTAGACAAATTTAAGACGGATTATTTCTGGTGAATTATTTCAACAGCATGAAGATTTAACAAAACTACCTTTTTTCTAGCGCCTTATCTATATTGTTTTGCTTATGTGAAATTTAAAAGTAGATTGGAATCAGCCAACTTTAAGTTTGGAAATCTATGGTCAAAAGGTTGTTACCGGTACAAAAACAGGACCATAATGACTACTCAGTATAAGACTCCGCCATAACATGTAACGTTGAAAAATGACGTCTTGAGTAGCCCATACACGCACAAATCTTTGGTCAAAGTTTTTGACGTCGAAAGTATTGACAGTGTGACGTTCTCCCTAAACGCTCAATATAATATATTGTACAATGGTCATGTTATGCCTAGACCTTGTCATGGACGCAACAACAGCAGTGGCATCAAAACACCTTAGTGACGATCCATATGTGATGCGACGCGGTAGAATCAGGCACTCGTCAATTTTTGGGCATATGGAGGTATTGGTAACATATTAAAGCGTGTTCCTTTGACTTGCATTTGGTGAAAAAAATACCCATCTAACTCGAATAAAAGTTGAGATATTTGAACGACTTGTAGAAGGTTTGGTCGTCTGGTTTCAGGGGTAAACTTAGCTAGAAAATGTCCGCCTAAGTTAGGTCACTTTCATATCTGGAGAGTTCTTGGAAGCTGAACATTTGCTTTTTGTGCCTTTAATGGACGTTTTCAGCGATTTCCACACAGACATATCTCTTTAAATGGACTGAAAAGGTGTTGAGCTAAAACAAAATAAAAATATAACAACCAAAAAATCGATACAAATTGCCTAACTGAGGGAAAAGTGACAGTTTCTCAGATTTCATTATTTTGACAAGCGCCTGATTTCACCACGATGCCTCACATATGTCTTCTACTCCCAGGCTCCAGACTTTTGGGAGTCGTTTACTTTTTCCAGTTCCATTCCAAAATTCATTTGTAATTAGTTGATTTTCTTCTTTAGCTCACCTTTCCTCCCTTTTTTATACCACCCGCGATATTTGTCTGATATGTATCATGAGAAAATTCTATCAGAAAAATCATTGCTTTTTACTTTCCAACGTGCGGGCAAACTCCGATATACATGCATCAATCAGCTCAAAAAGAAATGTGAGGCAGCAAGGTGCAATCAGGCTCTCGTCAAAATAATCAAAGTGAAGAAACTTTTTTCCGCAGGTTGGTGAATGTTTATCGAATTTTTGTTTTTTCGCTGAACACCTCTCATGCCCATTAAAGAACTCATTTTTTGTGTGGATGTTTCTGAGAAACGTTGATTAAAGGCGCAAAAAATGAAAATTTTCAGTTCCCAAGGACTATTAAGCTAAGGAAGTAACTAATCTTTGGCGGTCTTTTTCTCCCTAATTTCACCTCTGAAAACAGGTGACCCCTACCACCTTCTTTCGCTAATATCTCGACTTGTATTCAAGATAAATGGATATTTTTTTTCATCTTAATAAAGACAAATGAACAAGTTTAAGATGATACCAATAACTCTACATGCCCAAAATTTGACGAGAGCCTGATTCCACCACGCTGCCTCACAAATGTTGTCTCTTCTTTAGATAGCGCCATGTTGATATCTTCGATCCCGCGGCATATAACAAAGTGGAGTTTGCGCAAAATATTGATGGGGTACCACACATGCACAAATAATTTGATGGTTTGCTTCAAAATTACATACTTTTTTAGGGATGTATACTCAAAATTCTTTTACATCAATACTTTCAGGACATCAATATCAGCTATAGGCCTATACGATCAAAAAACGGTCAAATAATTTGACTTCAAAATTTTAACAAAAACATGTGTGCGTGTATGAGCCGCTTTACACAGAGCAGTTGACAAGGGTCAGAAGGGGTGGCGCCTGTGGCCTAGTGTTAGGCAAACGGACCTGTAATCATCATTAGAATGCGGGTTCGGGGGTTCGATCTTAGGTCGGTCCAATGTTGTGTCCTTGGGAAAGGCACTTGACACTAATGTCCCACTTCGTACGGTCATTTCGGAGATGGACGTTAAACCCGGAGGTCCCGCCTCTTGAATAACCAAATAGTGTTGATAGGGGCGTTAAACCTATACCATTTCACCATTTTCGAGGATGGGAACACGCTACATAATTATCGTGTTTCTCACTACGGATCAAGGTATAGGCCATTGACAACACTTTCCATTTGTCTCTACGTTTATGCTAGCCTCTTGACGTTATTCCATGCATTTCCACTTTTCTGTCCTGCTGGTGTAGAAGTTCCTATGATTCCCACCAAGATTTGCGGAAAACTCGAAGTGTTTCTGTATCTATTCTAGTTTTTACAGTGTCGGGCAGTTGACCCTCTGTCAACCTCCACTATTTTGGAGCCCAATTTTAAGCACATTTAAATAACTCCTAAGACACGCAGTATCACAGCAGGCGTTACTCTTTGCTTCCAAACTGTGGTACCATAACGAATCCTTCATCCTTAAAAAAAGAGAAAAAAAAATGCTGAGGTGCAATGCCATATTTCAGACAGCAATATCAGACAAACGTGTAGTACCCTTATGAGCGACCTGACCCTGTAATACGTTAGGATTTCATGCTCTTCTCTTTTATAAGCGTGGAGATGTAAAGTGGTTGGTTGAAACAAATATGTGAGGCGGCGTGGTGGAATCAGGCTCTCGTCAATTTTTGAGCATGTAGAGTTATTAGTTTCATTATAAAGCTTGTTCACTTGTGTTTCTTCGGATGAAAACAATATCCATTTATCTTGAATATAAGTCGAGATATTTGCGAATGAAGGAGGTGGGGGTCACCTTTTTCAGAGATAAAATTAGCGAGAAAATAGCCCCCAAAGATTAGTTAATTCCTTAGCTTAAGAGTCCGTGGTAACTGAAAATTTACTTTTTTTTTGTGCCTTTAATCAACGGTTTTCAGAAAAATCTACACAGAAATGAGCTCTTTAATGGGCATGAAAGGTGTCGAGCCAAAAAACAAAAATTTGATAAATATTCACACAAAAAAACAACAGAAAAGCAGGTTTCTTCACTTTGATTATTTTGACGAGAGCCTGATTCCACCGCGCTGCCTCACATATATTATTACTGTTCTTGAAAAACAGAAACGCAAATGTACCCTGAGACAATGTGGAGCATGCTGGTTATGTAAAGTGTATTTTGAAATTGTTTTCAAAGTGAATCATTTTGGTACTTAATGTCAAAATATGATCATCATCATCATCATTCGGTGCCTTGCCGACTGGCGTGGGCGATCATGGACCTCCACTTCCCTCTGTCTTGCGTTGCAGCAATGGTGTCTGTTGTTCTTGCTATTCCCAGCCATGTAGTCAACTTGTCCAGTATCTTTTCCCTCTGCCTGTCTCTGCCTCTCTTTCCATCAAACGTGCCTGTTGTTACAATATTCTCCAAAGTTTCTTTCCGCATTGAGAAAAAAAAATATTACTACTACTTCAAAATCGGAAATAAGCGGGGGAAAAAACAGAGGCCGTAGCTACTTTTGAAAGCCTGCTCCATAAATCAATAGATTAGGTTTTATTTATTTGATATGTTTGACAGCTGATCTGCCATGATCTGACAAAACGCATTTTTTCATTTTGGCGCGAACATTTTTTATTCCACTAATGAATTCTACATGTCCAAAGCCAACTTGAGATATAATTATGAAAGCCTAAGTGCGACTAGTTTTTAAATAAACTAGCTTTTTAGATTTGTTAAAACGCATTTATTTCCAACGTGATCTGATGAAACACATTTTTTTCAGAGATGATCTGACAAAACGCATTTTTTTCTTGCGTATCGACCGTTCACATCACCTGTGATCTGGTAAAACGCATTTTTTCCTTCCCGAGATGGACAAAAAAATGCGTTTCATCAGATCACAGTTGACGTATGGTCGATACGCAGATTAAAAAACCTCACTGCTGGCATCTGTTTGATACGTGGAATGTTCACATGCGTCGCTGAAGTGACCTTTTTGTCCCAATTTACAAAGTCTGGATAGTTCATTTGAAATACTTTCAGGCCCCCACCAGCGGTCTGCACTGTCGCCACATAATCGGTAAAACCGAAAATATTTCCCTTCCTTCTCATATTCTCTCAACCTTACCATGAAACGAGTGACAGGACATGAATGTATGACCCGTTTCAAGGTACTTCAAAGTGACCCTGTGGAGAAAAGGTTTGCTGCTGTCATTTAACAGCCTTGCCAGGGACGTGAACAAATACCAATTTTTATTTGGTCCTGAACAATTATCATACTGTATAATGATGTCCTTTGCATCCTCAGCCATGTCACCAATTGCTTTAACCAAAGCTGAAGTAACGCTGGAGGCAGACTTTCCCGGACGTTGCCTCATGCCAGAGGACAGATCTGACTTGCTTTGGGCTTTTCTTTTTCGTCGCCTGCTGTCCTAAGGGTGCGAACGTCTCATGGAAAGCTACTTGGCAGTTTCTGAAGACGCAGCTTTTGACACCCCGCATGAAAGGCAACAAAACGACCTTTTGCATGTCCGCCGATACAATGATCTCAGACCCTACTTCAGGGCCTTTCTCTCTATTTTTGTCTTAGTGTTTACAATTTGATGCAACCCATCTCTTGTGGGCTGTGTACAGTTGACACGTCTCAAGTCTGTGTCCATTCCGGGCGGCTGGAGCTCATGGTGTGAGAAAGTCAGACATATCTCACACATCTCGTTTAAAAGATTTAGCTGCTCTCGCCTACGGTAGGATTTGTACCCTGCCTTTAGAGAGCGATATGTCTCTGTGAAATGGGTGTGCATTTCACGAATGGTTATGTCCGATGACAAAAATCGCCTATTAGGAGCGTGTTCTCGCTTGTAGTGGCTCACTGAAGGGTGGAACGCTTCAATGTGTGAGTCTATTGCGGCAATAAAGTCTTCCCCTCAAGGCGTGGAACTCTTCAATGTGTGAGTCTATTGCGGCAATAATGTCTTCAATGTGTGAGTCTATTGCGGCAATAAAGTCTTCCCTCAAGGCGTGGGAAGGTGTTTTTGCACCCCTTTTGTCTCTAGGGACAAACAAGTCACTTGCAGAAGCACCTGAGATTTTTAAACTGTTGAATACGGAATAGGATGTATCCGAGGGTGTGCAGAAAAAACACAGAGCAGACGACGACCTGTTTACCTCAGTCTTTTGAGAGCGTACACGAGAATTTGGAAACGTCACTTTTAGTCTTCGAGCGGAGTTGAAAAATCCAATTTCGGCGATCATGAGAGGGTTGACTCCAAAACTCCTCATGAATTACTTGACGTCTTTGTTGAGAGATTTTCACGATGCAGTTCATTCTACAGTTGCATGGAGGAAGAATGGTGTGCTTTTCCTTAAGAGTAAAATGTGGTACTTCTCGTCTTTCAGATGCAACGGATGTTATCGTGGGTGATGGAGACAAGGCGGTTTGGTACAGCTGATCTGAAGACGAAGGGGTTGAGTGTGGTACAGCTAATCTGAGATAGAGGGGGTTTCTTCAAGTTGACCTGGTGATAAAGGGAATAAGTACTGATATTGTGACAATGGCAGAAAGTCTGTTGGGCAAGCTGATATGGGTTGCACTGGTGATGCAACAGACTGACTTTCCTCAGAGACACAGAATGGTGGTTCGCCTGCATTTTGGGTAAGAGACAATTTGAGAAATGAAAAGTCGTATTCTCGAGAATCACTTTGCTTTCTTCAAATTTTAATGATTGTTGCGAAGGCGGCATCGGTCACAAAGGAGATGGAACATTGTCAAATTCAGACAGGAGATCAGACAAAGACCTGCGCTCTCCCACCATCGGCGTTGAAGTTGGTTCATGCTGAGTCAAGGAACAATGGACTTGAGTTGATGATGCAACTGGCAACAGTTCAGCGAACTCTCTGTTTTCGCTCGAGTCAGCGAATGGATTTAACACACCTGAACTCTCTGACAGATGCTCACTTTCACCAGAATCATCGTCGCCAAAATGAAGGCGTCGACGTGCACTCTTTACAGGGGTAGGAACATAAGGATCTGATGGACCAGTGATCACCTCAGCACGAGAGAAAGCTGGAACCTCTAAAGCGGAGGCTGCTGTGGCTACTGATCTTTGGATTTTTTGCAAATTTCGACGTTTTACCAAGGTGGTTCATAACTTTCGTCAGAGCTGTGATCGTCTTTATGCTCTTGGACGATTTTCCTGAAAGGCACGTGTTTAAAAACGAACAAGAAGTGGAGGTGTCATTGTGATTTGGCTGAATAGTTCATTTCATTTTAACAACAGTCTTACACCTAGACGAATATTTTAGGAACTCGTCAACAGTGGTGCAAGTGTCAAAAATAAACTAAAATGACGTGTCACTTATTTGTCTTCTTCAAAAGCATTACCTCTACAGTCACTCCAGACCATTAAAATGTTCCCGACTCAAGACTGGTAAAACAGGAGCCACAACAACTTAATCAAGGCTCCCTCAAATGCAATGAAAATAACATGATTGCAACATACCTTTTCATAAGTTCTTTGAACCGTTGTTGTGCATTCATGTTGAAAGAGTCACCACATGTCTTTTCAATAAACTGGTGGTCAAGAAACGAATTCCGTACGCATTTAAATCCCCGAATGGCATATTCACTCACCAGAATTAATAGCTGGATTAAAGTGACCGAATCTTTCGTTACCATTACCAGTGTGAGCAGTATCAATAAATTACTGCCCAACATCTCAAGTGTCAAAAAAAGACTAAGACGAAACAACGACAAGAGGACGATGCTCGTGAGATGGCCCGGGAGTTGTGCCGCGTTATTAAGTTATATTATTATTATCTGGTCAGCCACGGTTCCGAATGCTGACCCTACAGAGCAGACTCCTCCCCAACCCCTCTTCCTCCCCCTCCTCCTATCCCTCCTCCACCGCCTTCTTCTTCTTCTTCTTCTTCTTCTTCTTCTTCTTCTTCTTCTTCTTCTTCTTCTTCTTCTTCTTCTTCTTCTTCTTCTTCTTCTTCTTCTTCTTCTTCCTCTTCCTCTTCCTCTTCCTCTTCCTCTTCTTCTTCTTCTTCTTCTTCTTCTTCTTCTTCTTCTTCTTCTTCTTCTTCTTCTTCTTCTTCTTCTTCTTCTTCTTCTTCTTCTTCTTCTTCTTCTTCTTCTTCTTCTTCTTCTTCTTCTTCTTCTTCTTCTTCTTCTTCTTCTTCTTCTTCTTCTTCTTCTTCTTCTTCTTCTTCTTCTTCTTCTTCTTCTTCAGTAAAAGCTTTTGTATGTACACTGTAGAACAGAATCTGAACAAGAAATTTTAATACCCTTTTTGCAGCCGTAGAAAATACGTTTAACCAGCAGTGAATTTGGAAGCAAAACACAAGACTTCTGTAGTGATGATCTGATACAACGCATTCAAATGCGTTTTACCAGATCACAGTTAACGAGACGCAGAAAATAAATGCGTTTTATCAGATCATTCAGGGATTAATGCGTTGAAAATAAAACGCATTTCTACAAGGAAGATCTGATAAAACGCATTCTTCTTGTTTGTTTGTTTGTCTTTAGCTCAAATTCAATCAAATTTGGTATAGTCATGGTAAATGATATATATTTTTATGTCGGATAGTCAAACAAAAACAACATTGATATTTGTTTGTTTAATTAGCAAAAAACACTCAATCGCGATTATCTCGAAACCTTGATTTTGAGAAAAATGCGTTTTGTCAGATCACGGCAGTGATGCATTTGATGGTTATTCGATTAAACGGGCGGAAACTTTGTAAGAAATAGAAACAGATCAAAAAGAAAATAATCTTCCTAAGAAATCACCCTTTTTCTGATTCAAAAATAGACAGAGGCTAAGTAGTGCTAATGTTTCTAACAGACATGCTTAAAACATTCTGATTTTCTTCTGGGTGGCTGGGGGAAAGGGTGGGGCGGTCCTTTCCCATTAAAGAAAGTCTTTTGATTTGATCTTGGTTGTGAATAGGCTTTCTAAATAAAATCAGATATGGCCTTAAAGCGGGAACGTACCAAAGTAGGTCAGATTTAACAAGCGTGATTTCAAAGAAATAGCATTATCGCCAAACCGATGCATCCAGTTTTCATTCCTATGAATACACTTACATCACGCCGAGCTATACGAGAGCTTTGTACTTCCAAGAAAAATGTGGAGCAGCGTGGTGAAATCAGGCGCTCCACAAAATAACGAAATTGAAGAAACTGGCAGAATTTTCTGCCAGTTTAGAAATTATATTGAATTTAGATTTTTGGCTTGTCATCACTGTTGTTCAATTAAAAACACATCATTCCTGGGAGGATTTTTACTGAAAAACGTTGATTAAAAGCACAAAAAACTACGTTTTCAGTTTCCACGACCCGTTAAATAACCAAACTTTGGCGGCCAGTTTCTCGCTAATTCTGCCTTTGAAACCAGACAACCTCACCTGATTCAATCTCAAACATTTCGACTTCTTTAAAAGACAGATGGTGCAGATGGGAATTTTTTCACGGGTAGCAAGACAACTGAAAAGACTTCAGGATGATACCAAAAACTCAACATGCCCAAAAATTGATGAGCGCCGATTTGACGACATAGTGACACAATTGACCTGCCTTCGGCATTTTCATCGGCTTTCATTTTCAGCAGTAAAAAGAAAACTTTTGGGGGCAAACATATAACTACTTCAGTCTTCCCACCAATAATTGGATACAAAAATAAAACAGAACATGGAAGTTGAAGAATTGCTTTCGGTTCAAGTATATCCTTTTTTGGTAATCAAATTTCACCGTTTGCTTTTTTGTCACAAAAAAGTCGAGTTTTGTTGCCTTGTTTCATCCTGAAATATCAAGAATTCTCAAGTGGATTCACTGCCATACCGTGGAAAGATCAGGACTTGAGCAAAACAATGAATGGAGAACCATGATGGCAAAGTGTGTCGCAGATCCGACACTTAATGATGACGTGTATCTAATGGTAAGGAAAAGGGAAAGAATAGCTTTAACGAAACACAATCGTGCTGCAAGAAAGAACACAATCTTGAGTACTGTCAGCTCTATAAATTTGAGTCCAGGCCCCAGAATACTCCAAACATAGGGCATAGACGGGTGTCAAGACCATATTGAAATGAAGAGAGATTGTTGTGGGGGGAAATAATATATACAATCCAGCCCCTAAGACAACAGAACAGAATTGTACTTAAGAATCATTTCAAACTGAAACGTTCTTACTACAAACATTACTCGCTTCAAGTTTCATACACGATGGTGAACATTTATAAATGGAATTGATATCGGCAGTGTAGCGAATAGGCACTTTGCTGTCGAACTCAGAAGATCTTTTCACTTACGCCATCAGTTCACCCGACTCCA
>NW_004797334.1:1231058-1232852 GCF_000002075.1 Aplysia californica | reverse complement strand
TTTTTTTTTCTTCTTCTTTTTTTTCTTTTTTCTTTTGAACTCTACGATACTCGGCGAAAAGTGGGCATGACTACGCTGTCATCTGCAGTGCGCAGATAATATGTCTTAATTATATAAAATGTGTCTGCTGCAGGTCGAGCGATTTGTCCACGACCCTGACGCTGAAAGGTGAAAGCTGCGATGCATTAGGACGCGCTCTAGGAATACCCAGAGACGTTGTCTAAATTGGGCACCACTGCAGAAAATCCGAATGTCGGAATCAGAGCTTAACAAATACAGCTGTGCCGTGGAGTGTTACAAGACGTGTGGCTCACTTTAAAAAAAAATGTTTTAGTAAAAGTTTTACGGCACTTGCAACACAATAAGGTCACATAAGTGCCATGGCTCACTTTATGGTGACATAACCTGTTCTTGAATGCTGCTGCTGAGGTCGAAGCCCCCACAGGCCGAGTCAGCATGTAGGATATTCTCAGGCGCTGAAGACTCCACTCTGATTCTAAAAGATCAAGAAGACCGTGCATCAGCCTCGTTGGACATCGATTCTTTTGGTAGCATCTCTGGTCTCAAGCTGAACAAGACAAATCACAAGGTATGTGGATTGGAAGTGATAGAACACACACTAAAAAATTAGGGGTGATCAGTTGGGTCCCTAATGGGAATACAATTAAAATACTAGGCATTCACTTTAGTGCAACAGAGGAAGCATCTGCATAGACCTTAATTGGATAGAAAAAACAGACAAAATGAAAATATTAAAAAAATGTGGATGAAAAGAAATCCATCCCTATATGGGAAAGTAATAATGTGTTTGTAAGACATTCCTGCTGTCTCAGATATCCTATATAATTCAGTCACTATCTCTACTCGAAAGAGTTTTGAATACAATTGATACTTTGTTCTTTAAGTTTCTGTGGCAGAAGAGGCACTCAAACAAAAAAGCACTTGAGAAAATAAAAAGAACGGTACCGTGTAGCTCGATTGAGGAGGGAGGTTTGAAAGTTATAAGAGTTAAAGATCAACAGAGAGTTTCTCTATTAAATTGGTTTAAACGTATGGCAACGGTTACCGATGGCAGACCCAACAACATCCCCAACAGAATTTCAGACTTAGCTTTTACGGAGGTAGGAGGGTGTGATTACTTTTTGTCGGCAATAGCAAACTGCAAGACAACGAGAAAATTGTGTCATGCCTCTAAGTTCTGGGAGAGTGTGATGGATACATGGGTCGAAATGGCTTCTGTTGAAAAAGAACCAAGCTCCAAGATAGAGATACTAAAGGAACCTTTGTTCAATAGCCCAAACATAAAATATAAAGGGAAATCATTGTACCTATAAAGATGGATGAACTCTGTTAAAAAACTATGTATATCACCTCTCTGATAGGAGAAAATTAAAAAGTAAGGAGGAATTGTCTCATATCACAGGGACATAATTATGCGGCCTTTGATTTTGACTATTATGCGTTGATGAATGCTCTTCCTACACAGTGGAAGCAAGACGTCAGTGACAACAACACCGAGGAACTTTTGTTAAACACCAGGGAGGTAAATACTATTGGTAAGAAAACTATAATAGAGATACTGAGCAAATCGAACAGAGAGATCAGATAACTTCTAAAATACAGAAGACATGTAGAAATTGGCGGTCGGATTTTTCGGAGAAGAAAAATGAACATTGACATAACATGTAAATACAATATAGCACACAAGTCAACGATAGAATCTAGGCTTAGATTATTGCATTTTAAAATCCTCCATAACATCTTCCCAAGTAACATTCTACTCAATCGCCTAGG
>NW_004797334.1:1224532-1229391 GCF_000002075.1 Aplysia californica | reverse complement strand
AGAGAAAGAGAGAGAGAGAGAGAAAGAGAGGGGGGGTAGACAGAGGGAAAGATACAGAGACTATGAGACAGAGACGAAGAGATAGAGACAGACAGAGAGAGAGAGGGAGAGAGGGAGGGGGGGATAGAGATAGAAAGAGAGAGAGACAGACAGACAGACAGACAGGCAGACAAACAGACAGACAGACACACAGACAGACAAACAGAGAGACAGAAACAGAGAGAGAGAGACAGAAAGACAGAGACCACAAGCATGGTGACTGACGGCAGGTGAGTTTTCTGACTTCTAGAACCTGAAACCCATGCTTTATTAATAATAATAATAAAGAGCATTTGTATAGCGCATATCCCCGCTCAACAGCAGGCTATATGCGCTTTACACTATATTACTACCCCAGCAGACCATAGAACACTCCGAAACATTCTCAGCTTCCCTGGAAGCATACAGTGCAAGCAGCTGATTAAGCGTTCAAACACTAACAAACTGACAAGATCTTTCGCTGTTTATAGCCGGGTACCCATTCCCACCTGGGTGAAGTGAGGAAAATGTGTGCAAAGTGCCTTTCCCAAGGACACAAGGTCGGGCCCCTGATGGGATTCGAACCCACGACCTCACGGTTGCGAGTCCGAGAGCTTAACCACTAGGCCACCGACGCGAGCTAACCCTTTTTGTCTCTTCTCTCCACCGGTCAAGGGTTCTCGGCTATACCAGCTAGGGTCTCGACATCTCTCACCTAGATCTTTTTTGAGTAAGGTTTGACGGCGTTTGCAACTGCATGAGGTCATAATATGAGCGCCAAGATGTGGGTGTCAAAAGAGGAGTCCCAACTGGGAATCAGGCTTACTCTGCTCACCTCTCCAGGCTCAACAGCACAAAGTCTGCTTCGACTATCAAGGCACCCCGGAAATAGTGGTTCTCAAGAGATTGACAAACATACAAAAGAAGTAGAGGAAAATGACGATTGTAAGGTTGAGGAAAGAAATAGAGGCAGTTCCCCCTATGTTGTTCCGTCATAAGCATGACATTGATACATCAGCCCATTTACAAATTCTACTGTACATAAGAACATGTTAATGCCCACCCTCCCCCTTTTGGGAAAGGCGTAAAGACAACTTCAGTCAGTAGCACTGCCTTGATTGGGAGGGGGGGGGGCATTTTATGGCTCAACGACACGGTGGAACAGGACGCTCGGAAATTGTGGAGTTATTTGTATCATCTCAAAGCTTGCTCATAGTATTTTGTATTGTCGTTGTTGAAACATTTTCCATTTGTGAGGCAGCGTGGTGGAATCAGGTTCAGGTCATCTTTGGCATTTAGAGTTATTGGTATCATCTTAAAGCTTTTTCACTTGTCTTTTTTTTGGATGAAACAAATATCCATTTATCTTGGATACAAGTCGAGATATTTCCGAATGAAGGAAGTAAAATTATGAGAAAATGGCCGCCAAAGATTAGTTATTTCCTTAGCTTAAGAGTCCGCGGTAATTGAAAGTTTACATTTTTTTGTGCCTTTAATATAAGTTTTTCAGAAAAATCCACACAAATATAAGTTCTTTGATGGGCATGAAAGGTGTTGAGCCAAAAAACAAAAACTTGATAAAAATTCACAAACCTGCGGAACAATTCAAGTTTCGTCACTTTGATTATTTTGACCAGAGCCTGATTCCACCACGCTGCTTCACATTTATCTTGAATAACTTGCGATAAGAGGATTAGGTTCAAATGGGTTAGGGGAGAAAGGGGGGGGGGGGTATCTTGTTTCAGAGATAAAATTAGCGAGATAATGGTCGCCAACATTTGGTAAATTTCCAAGCTCAAGCGTCCTCCAAAAACCCCCCTCAAATCTCTATATTTTTGTCTTTGATCAACGTTTTTCATTAAAATACACATAGAAATGTGTTATTTAAAAAAAGGTATTGAGCCAAAACAAATCATCATCATCATCCAGTGCCAGATCTGCGACAGACATCGGTGATCATGGTTTTCCATTCATTCCTTTGCTGGGATGCTCTCAAAAACAAAACAACAGCGAATTCCATAAAAATGGCCAAACTCAGGAAAAAAATTATGTCGGTTTTTCAGTGTTATTGTTTCGCCGAGCGCCTGATTTGACCACGATGCCACACATTGTTTTAGTCTGCCCATTAAGATACTTTTGCTATTGTCATTCTCAGTTTGTCTGTCGTTCTCAGTCTGTCTGTCATTCTCAGTCTGTCTGTCATTCGCAGTCTGTCTTGCATTTGAAGTCATTCTGCCTCCCTTACACATACGATCAGGCGAGGAATCGCTTTACTTTTCAGAATTGCTCTTTTCAAGTTAAAAACAAAAGACAAAAAAGCAACCAAAAAGAAACAACAACAACAACAGCAACAACAACAACAACAGCAACAACAGCAACAAAACAACCACAAACAAGCAACAAATTGGATGGTGTCCATTTTCCATCTTCCCATGGAAAAAATCTTGACAATAGACATTAATTTCTTTGCTCTATTGCCACGTAAACAGAGATCTCCTTATGCTTATGGTATTCATTTCCTCTTTTTTAGATTTTGTTTTTTCAAAGGAAATTATTTTTTTCCTTGGGGGGGTTATTCTATGGAACTGTAAATGCCAACAGCTGTCCAGTTTTCTATATCATTTCTCTTTTCACTTTTCCATAAAACTTCGTGAGACATGTGAAATTAGTCTGGAAAAGGACTGAACCGACATCTGTGTGGTACAGCGGTTAGGCGGTTCGCTATCTCACGCAGGAGATCTGAGTTCCACTCCCGAATGGGGAGAGCTTGTTATGGAATATGCCGTTGTGATTTGCTAGGATATTGTATCCCTCTCAGACCCGGCTGGTCCTGACATGCGGGGTCGAAAGCTCACCTCCTAAATGATTTAATTGTGAGGCATTGTGGTGAAATTTTAAAAATAACAAAATCCAAGAAATCCACATTTTTGGGGGCCGATGGGCAAATTTGTAAAAATGTTCTTTAAAATTATTTTTGTTTTTAGGTCAACGCCTTATACGTCCGTTTAAAAACACACTTCTGTGTGGATTTTACATGAAAACATTAATAAACGGGACTAAAAATGGAAGTTATCGCACTTTGGTGGCCATTTTCTCACTTATTTTACCTCTGAAACCAGGCGGCCGTGACCTCCTTCAATTTCAAATATTTTAACTTCTCTTCAACATACGTGGATAGTGATTTTTTTCCCCAAAAAGAAAGCAAGTATACAGGCTTTCAGATGATACTGATAATTCTATTTGACATCGAGCACTTTTTGTGGATTCTGGTGCGTTATAACTTCCTTTATTATTTGTATTATTTGTATTATTATTATTATTATTATTATTATTATTATTATTATTATTAACATTATTATTATTATTGTTATTATTTTTATTATTATTATTCCACTACGTCGACGTGACAAAAACTGTTTCGATTTGAATTGGGGGGGAGGGGGTTTTGGCGGGCATCTATATAAAAATAAAAAATGGTTAGTTTATCTTTCAGTGAATTTACTGGTGTCTGATACATACCTGACGTCAAAGCGATTAATCCTGTCTAGTTTTCCTTTCAGATCTTTCTCCTCTAGTCTGTCGTCAGGGCCCATAATAATCAACAACTCCATCGACGTCACAGAAATCGTTTAGTCCAAATGTGAGGCATCATAGTGAAACCAGGCGCTGGTCTAAATAGTGAAACCGAAGTAACAGGCATTTTTGAGGCAGTGTGGTGGAACCAGGCTCTCGTCAAATTTTTGGCATGTAGAGTTATTGGTATCATCTTAAAGCTTGTTCACTTGTCTTTATTTGGATGAAAAGAATATCCATTTATCTTGAATACAAGTCGAGATATTTGTGAAAGACGGAGGAGGGGGTCACCTGTTTTCAGAGGTAAAATTAGTGAGAAAAAGGCCGCCAAAATTAGTAATTTACTTAGCTTAATAGTCCTTGGTAACTGAAAATTTTACATTTTTGTGTGCCTTTAAGCAACGTTTTTCAGAAAAATTCACACAGAAATGAGCTCTTTAATGGGCATGAGAGGTGTTGAGCGAAAAAACATAAATTCGATAAAAATTCACCAACCTGCGGAAAAATGCAAGTTTCTTCACTCTGATTTTTTTGACGAGAGCCTGATTCCACCATGCTGCCTCACATTTTCCTTCAGTTTGTCAATCCTTATCCATTTGTTTTTAGGCTCAACACCTTTTTTGTCCATATATAAATACATTTCCATGTGAAATTTACTGAAAAACATTGTTTAGCGGCATAAAATAAGTAAATATTCCGTTTCCAGGGAGTCGTAAGCTATAGAAGTTACCGTACTTTGGAGGACATTAAATTTTCTTGCTACTTTTACCCCCAGAAATCATGCCATTGTCCCCTCTTTAAATATCAAATATCTGGACTTCTTTTCACGATAAATATCTATTTAAAAAAAAAAAAAAGAAGCAAGGCAAATGGATAGGCTTTCAGATGATACCAATAACTCCACCTACTCTAAAATAGACGAGGGCCTGATTTCAGCACGTCTGGACACAAACGGTGGTGGTGGCGACAGACGACAGCGTGTGTGTTGTGGCGCTGAGGCTAATGACTGAGGTCAACTCCCTGCCCTGCTGTCATTTTACTTACTTACTTTTACTTTTCATCCTCTGTTGCCGTTAAGCGTCCAGGGGAGATGCAGTTTTCTATGGTAAGCCAGCTCCGCAGCTCTTTCAGTTGTGATGTTATGTTTTCTAAGGGTTTCCTTGACACCTTCGATCCACCTTTTGCGTTGCCTTGGTGGATCGAGGGTGTCAAGGAACCCTAAGAAAACATAACATCACAACTGAAAGAGCTGCGGAGCTGGCCTACCA
>NW_004797334.1:1216419-1223914 GCF_000002075.1 Aplysia californica | reverse complement strand
CCCCCCCACCCCTTCACCTCCTTTGCCCCCTTCTCTGGGTTCCTGACTCTTTCTACTAACTCTTTCCTGACTTTCTTCGGCTATCCCGTGGCTCCTTCTTACTGCTGTCTTTTAGCCACACCCCTCATCTTCTCGTTGGAAAGATATACACCTAGATCTAGCCTTCTCAAACAAGGGCAACAAATCTCGGAGGTCCCGTGTGCAAGTTGCGTATTTTAAAAACCCTGTTGTGGTCTAAAATGGATACAAAGTAGGCTTCGGCCGCCACCCGGGCAAAATTCAAAATGTCCTACCAACTGAAAATGTTTGGTGTGTCCCGCGCGCTCAATGACCTTATGCAGTTGCGAGCGCCGTAAAACACTTACAAAAATAATAAAACAAATATTTTAAAAAGTCTTCCGGACAGCGGGGTTGTGGGTACAATACCCAGACACTATGAGGACAGTGACCGTTTATTATTATGTCTATAGGCCGTTCACTTTTGTCTGCTCGACGTTACAACGGGATAAGAAGCAAATCACCGGGTCTTAATCTTCTCCGATTGTTGCATGCGGGTTCTGAAAGACGGCGACCAACAGAATCTAAAAGCCCATTATCAATGAAGTCTACGGCAAACCAAGGTTCCAACTCATTATATTCTATTATGTTAGCTTAAGATGGATATAGAAGTAATAGGGAGATTGACAGTATAAACCTAGAAAAAGGGTTTTAAAAAGGCTATGCGTTTATACTGAGATATGGAGGCGGTGGCGGTGTCTAAAAATCAGTAACAATATGTAGGTTAGGTTACCGTACTGTAAATCATTTATTGGTGCGATCCTGAGTATGAGCACAAAGGGGGGTGTTTAATATAGGTCCCTCTTGCATGTACTCCTTCGTCTGTCTGAGGTTAGAACAAAGTCAAATGAAATCTCTCTATTTACTATTAAAGGTTTCAAAACGTTGTTTTTTTCATATTAGCGTAAAGCAGGTCAAAGAATCCTATTATACGAGTGCGAAGCAATGACAATCAATACAAAGCTGGAAAGAACAATGTGGCGACAGAGTTGTGGGTCATAAGACGCATGCTACGTATTCCACGGACAGCTAGAAAAGCAAATGAAGAAGTCTTGGTTGAAGCAAATTGCAGAAGACAGCTTATGACGAATATAAGAAAGTGACAGGCAAATTTCTTAGGACACACAATGCGGAAAGAAGTATTGCAGAATATTGTAACAAATGGCAAGTTTGATGGAAAGAGGGGCAGATGCAGACAGAGGGAAAAGATACTTGACAAGATGACAACATGGCTAGGAACAGCAAGAACAACAGACACCGTTGCTGCAACGCAAGACAGAGTGAAGTGGAGGTTCATGATCGCCCACGCCAGTCGGCAAGGCCCCGGATTATGATGAGGTCAAAGAAATAATAAAGGATTTACTACATACGCCTTAACCAGTAAAAAGTCTACCTATTTTCCTCAGCACCGCACTGTAACGTACGGCTAAGAAAAACGGTCAAATAGACATAATGAGCACTTTTCGAAACTCAGAGGAAGACGTCTAGACAGTTGGGGGATATAACTTACAACTTGCACAGGAATGAGGGGGGGGGGGGTGGTAGTGAAGCTGTCTCAAAAATAGGTTAGGTTACTGTACGTTATTTATTTATTGGTCCTGTGTATCTACCTAAAGAGCAGTTTTTAATAGAGGTTCCCAAAGAAAAGAGAAACTTTTTCATTACTGGATCAAAATTATTTTTTTTTAATGGTTGGTCGCTGGCCAGCAGAAGTACCATGCAAAGTTTCGAGAGCATAGGTAAAACATTTAATGAGGTATAGCTTGTTCACTTTCTTCTGAAATATGAAATAATGCATAATGTAGGTGCACTTTTAAAATAATGGAAACAGTTGGAGTCTGGTTGGGGTTTTTTTCAGGAAGGGCGGCGGGGTGTTTGATTTTTTTTAATGTTTTTTTTTTCTCTCTTGTGAAAAAAAAAGCTTTCTCCGAACAGTTGTAGGACAGTTGGAGTTGGGGGTGGGGGGGGGGTGGGTGTTTGCTTTTGCTTTTGCGTTGTTTGTTTTTTTCTCTTTTCTGAAAAAAAAATTGTTCTGAGAATAGTTGTAGGACTTGACGACGATAGGTTCCTAACACTAACAGCCTTGTGGTGTGGTAATCCTGCCATGACTTGCAGCTACCTCTGAGAGTGTGTGCAATTAAAAGAGTAAGCCTCTTACAGTGTGCCCTTGACAATTCTGAACTAATAATTGAATAACGTCATTTGGGAGATGTACGTCTATGGCCAGGCTATTGTATAGCACACTCTGAAAAGCTAATAGACGTAACTGTCTTTTGGTTATACACTTGAAATAGTCGTTTGATCCAGGGTGCTTTCACCTTGACTTATCAGTGGCTTCTTTGGAGCTGTAGTAGTACTGTAAAGCTTAGTGATAGTTACAATGTCTCTTTTCTACATCGCAGTATCCAAGCTTGTTTATTTCGAGATGACAGAAAAATTAAATAACCTCTGTGTGTGTGCGGCTGGTGACGTTTGAGCAGCATATTGTTATTATTATATGAGGCATCCTAGTGAAATCAGGCTCTCGTCAAAGTAATGAAATCGAAGAAACTGGCATTTTTCTGTCCGTTTGACATTTTAACTCAAATTTGTGTTTTTTGACCTTTAAGGTCCTTTTATAAACACATTTCAGTGTGGATTTTACTGGAAAATTGTTGATTTAAAGGCACACATGTGTACATTTGCATTTTCTAAAGACTCCCAGGCTTTTGAAATCGCCAAACTTTTGCTGCCGTTTTCTCGCCTGTTTTACCTCTGAAACCAGGTGACCCCCCACCTCCTTCAATTGGAAATATCTCAACTTCTATTAACGATATGTGAGTATTTATTTTAGCGAAAGCAATGCAAATGAACAACCTTTAAAAATGACATCAATGAATCCAAATGTCCAAAAACTGACGAGCGCCTGATTCTATCGCGTCATGACACATGTTGTTTTGGAGGGATACCGGGAGACAAAGGCCATGGGGTAGACCTGAGTTAAGATAATCTTAGACATGTATCTCTCTGTTCAGCCAGGGTTGAAATAACGAAGTTTGTATAGAGATATCTACGGGCTGAGTTCAAGAAAGAAGTGACCACACGCATTTTTCACAGTTTTGAGAAAAATGTGAGACAGTGTGGCGGAATCAGGCTCTTGTCAAAATAATCAAAGTTAAGAAACTTGCATTTTTACCCAGGTTTGTCAACACCTTTCATGCCCATTGAAGAACTCATTCCTGTGTGAATTTTTCTGGAAAAACGTCGATTAAAGGCACAAAAAATGTAAATATTCTGCTACCAGCACTGTTAAGCTAAGTAAATAACTAAACTGTGACGGTCATCTTCTCACTAATTTTACTTTTAAAAACAGGTGACCCTCACTCCTTCTTTCGCAAATATCTCGACTTGTATTAAAGATAAATGGATATTTTTTTCATCCAAATAAAGACAAGTGAACAAGCTTTAAAATGATACCAATAACTCTACAAGCCTAAAAATGACGAGAGCCTGATTTCACCACGCTACATCACAAATGTGTTAAAAATTTGACGATTTCGACATCAGTCAAAAAAGGGGCGGTTGATATCTTGATACCGAATTAAATATGTACACAGGTAAAAGAGCGGCTTACAATCTCACTTTCCATGGATTACTCCATTTCAACCAAAATAAATGAATAAATTTGAAAAATTGCATTTATAAAGGGCATTACCACAAAGAAATGCTCAATAATGCAAAGAACGTATGCAGTGCACAGCTCCTAGAGTAATCCTCTCTCACTCTCTCTCTCTCTCTCTCTCTCTCTCTCTCTCTCTCTCTCTCTCCCTCTCTCTCTCTCTCTTTCTCTCTCTCTCTCTCTTTCTCTCTCTCTATCTCTCTCTCTCTCTCTCTCTCTCTCTCACTCTGTCTCTGTCTCTGGGACTCTCACGCTATAGAAGTTGCCATACTTTGGAGGCCTCTTTCTCGCTAATTTTACCCCTGAAACAACGCTACCCTCACCTCTTTCAGTTGCGAATATCTGGATATTTAGGAAAAAATAAGATGAAAACTAAGGGATTGTAAACTGGGTAGAACTGACACTAAAAATAAGATTTTAAAAAAAAAGAAGAAAACTCACAGATAAGAATAGCCTGAATAGCAACCAGACAAAGTTGACCCCACTGGGAGTTAAATGATTCTGGCTGTAGACTAAGACAGTATTTTCAGATTCTAGTATTGTCATTGTTGTTATTGGGTTTTTCTCAGCTTGTTTAAATGGTTTCCAAAACGGCTTTCCGATCTTTTGTCCAGCCTCTATCTGTTTCTCCAAAGTGGTCTGTTCTATCGCATCATTTCGCCACAAACTCAGAAGTATAGATATACAAAAGTAGCACCCCTCCAGAGTGTTATACTCTGGGCTATGAATCACTCGAGAGACATATCATTCTAGAAGCAAAGATAGAAGGCAAGAGAGGAGGGGGGGGGGGCCTAGTAGAAGATTTGATCAGTATATGTGAAGCAGCGTGGTGGAATCAGGCTGTCGTCAAAATAATCAAAGTGAAGAAACTTGCCTTTTTCCGCAGGTTGGTGAATTTTAATCAATTTTTTGTTTTTCTGCTCAACACCTTTCATTCCCATTAAAGAACTCATTTCTGTGTGGATTTTTCTGAAAAAAAGTTGATTAAAAGCACAAAGAATGTAAATTTTCAGTTATCACGGACTCTTAGGCTAAAGAAATAACTAATCTTTGGCAGCCATTTTCTCACTAATTTTACCTCTGAAAATAGGTAACCCCCACCTCCTTCTTTTGCAAATATCTCGATTTGCATTGAAAGTAAATGGATATTTTTAAAATCCAAATAAAGACAAATGAACAAGCTTTAAGATGATACCAATAACTATACATGCCAAAAAATTGACGAGAGCCTGATTCCACCTCGCTGCCTCACATATTAGAGAAGCCTAGCTTGGAACAAAAGTAATTCATTCAGGCACAATGGCAAGAGCTAAAGTGTTTTATTGCAGGAGGATTCAGGTAACGCAACATCCACTTGGAAATACTAAGAAGAAGAAGAAGATTCTACTGTTTAAATGTCGTTGTTTTTTAAATAAAATAAATTTACATCGTGCTTTTATTCCATTGAGATCGGATTGAGGTGTTTATTTTGTAATAGTCCTCGTGGAGACTCTAGGAATAAGGCTGAAAAACGTTACCTTGAATTTTGTGTTGAAATTTAGATATATGAAAATGTTGAGTGACGCATTGCAAAATTCAAATATGTTCCGAATGCATTGTGTTGTTATATACAGATTATGGTACTGTCTGTAAAAGTAAAAATTTTCGACAAATCTCGTGGAGATGGATATGATGACTGCCGGTGTGTTGGCGATAACAAATAGCGCTGCGACAAGGGCTGTGGACTTCACCACCTGAATCTCTCTTCTGCTGCCAAAACTGGTGTTAGTTTTGTCTCCTTTTGTCATGTGTTTGTCGTCAGACATCGAGACAAGCGTGGAGCGGAACTTACTGGCTTCACGCAGACTGCTGCTGAGTAGAACGAGACAAATCATGACCACAGATTGAGTAACGGCTGGGACGAGTAGACGGTTCAGGATCACGAACACACCACGGACGGGTTTTCTCTCTGGCAGGAAAGACAGCACGTACCAGGTTGTATTCTTTTTGGGGTTGATGGCTTCCACGAGAGTCTGGGTGTGCATCATAGGGAGGTAGCAGGCGAGGACTAACGTGTAAAGGGCGCACAAGATCAGCACACTTCTCCTGACGGTGAAATCGGTTTTGAACCTAAATGGCAGCGCGACACAGCAGCAGCGCTGTACACTGATGTACGTGGTGGTGAGCATGGAGGTGTCCAGGAAAAGCTGGTAGTAAGTCGTCCCATATAACGTCAGCGAATCGGGCTGTACAGGCCAGGCCTCGTCAAAATCGTCGAACAGAGAAGCGATGTAGTTAAAGAGTGAAACCGACAGGAGACATAAGTCCGACACTGACAGGGCGAAAAAGGAAACATTCACGCTGTCGTTGAGCCCTATTTTCAGGAAAGTTACGATGTTCACTGAGTTTGTAAAGATTCCGAACAGTTCTATTACTAGAAAAACTACTTTTACTAAAACGAGTAGAATTATTCGTTTCTGCTCCTCACTAATCAGTCCGTGTGGCGGTAGATTGTTCCCAACATCCGCGACAACAGAGCTCTCAACACTGGTGGTGGTGGTAGTGTTAGAGAGAGAGGAGTAGCCACTCAGTGTGTAGTTGAGAGACATTTCGTTCTGGCGCTCGTTGCATGGTTGATTTTTTTTTCCAAATTGTAAATTCGTTGCTTGGAATCTTGCCGCAAAGTTATTGGGGTTTTCTTTTCACCTAAACTCAAAAAAGGTTGACGATTTGGATGCGATACTTCCTACTACGAAACCCTTGGAATGTCTCTTCTATAACATAGGTCGTATTTGACCCCAGGGGAGGAGAATGAATGTGTCAATAGGGTAAAGGATTGTTTTTATAACCGAACAAGACAATTTCTTGAAACACCAATGTGAAAACTCTACCATAAGCTTCGATGTCGAACATCAAAAGACTAATTGTGTTTGTTTTTCTTCAGGATAACAGTTCAAATAAGTATAATGAAATTTGATGTAATGGGACTGCTCGGTCGAATCTTTCGTCTAGTGGGTTGATTTTAGGAATCAACTAATCACCTAAAACAACATTAGATCTACGCTGAAGCACGTGAGGAGACGATAGAGCATGTCGAGACGATAGAATGTTGTAAGAAAAACTACATAATTGTTTAAATGGATAGCTTTAGTCTTACTTTGAACCCTGTGACTACTATAAAATCTGCAAGTGCTATTTTGATTTGTCAGATATTTTACATCTCACTCTATTATGCCTCCATAATTGCACTTAATTTTGTCTCATGATAACTGCTCTCGGTTTCAGGAACTACTGGGCATGGTGCTAGTTCACTGAATAATTATGAATAATTATCTAGACAAACATCTCGAGTAAATGATATTTCTTTTTGGTCATAAGGGCTTGATAATAATTATCAGATACATTTTCTATTCATAATAATCTTTTTTCGTTGCGTTATTTTATAGTTTCTCTAATTAGGTTGTCAATACTAGAAAGAGACAAATACTGTCTTAGTCTACAGCCAGAATCATTGAACTCACCCTAGGATCATCTTTGTCTGGTTGCTATCCAAGCTATTCTTATCTGTGAGTTTTCTTTATTTTTCAATCTTATTTTTAGTGAAAGTTCTACCCAGTTTACAATCCCTCAGTTTTCATCTTATTTTTTCCTAAATATCCAGATATTCGCAACTGAAAGAGGTGAGGGTAGCGTTGTTTCAGGGGTAAAATTAGCGAGAAAGAGGCCTCCAAAGTATGGCAACTTCTATAGCGTGAGAGTCCCAGAGACAGAGACAGAGTGAGTGAGAGAGAGAGAGAGAGA
>NW_004797334.1:1203863-1214205 GCF_000002075.1 Aplysia californica | reverse complement strand
GAGAGAGAGAGAGAGAGAGAGAAAATCAAGGAAGAGCGAAAGAGAGAGAGAGAGAAGGGGGGGGCGGAGAAAGAAAGGTACCACTAAAACAGACAGATAGTAAAAGAAGTGTTAATGTCATACTTAGATCTAAAATGTTTTTGTTTAATCTTGTTCTAAACGGATTGCGTGAAACTACGTATTATTTTGAAACGAACCAGGGCCACTAATAAGAGAAAACGCCACTGCTCGATAACCATGGATACCCCTAGGCTTTCATCAAGCTCACTGATGGAATCGTAAGGCACACTAACTATGAAACTCGCCACCGCATCTGTCGGAATTCGGAAATGTTGATCGCGAGTTCCACACTTGTTTGGAAAAAGTGACCACTGACGGTTTCAAAAAGTACTATCAATTATCTTTCCTAAAAAGTACAAGACAAGGAGTGTCCATAATTTAGTTTATTTCTTGAAAGCCAGATGACAAAGAACCCCCCCCCCCAACCCCCCTGAAAAATTTGCTTCATGTGGAATTCACGACTTAATTAGGCGACTGACGATATGTGCGAATGTAAAACACAAAGAGGGGCTACAGTGAAATATCTATAAAGCCAAGCCGATTTATTTTTCAGAACGCAGTCACAGAGAACGGCGATGAAGGATAATCTATTTTGGACGTCATGTCGCCTGAAAAGACGCACCTTTTGAACCCAGACGCTAACTTGCTCTTTTCAGTCCAGTAAACAATTTCGTCTCACGTCTAAATGCGAATTACGAGCGGCCATTACTCGAGCTCCAACTAACAGCACTTGATTCAGACAGTCTGGGCTTAATGTTACGGACGTTGGCGCCTTGCTAATAGAGGGAGGAACAAGGAGGAGTCGTTTGCCTGTTTCATCACTCAGGGTAATTCTTTGACCAAATTGTTTGTGTTTTATTTCAGGCGGTCAGGGGTTCAGTTAGTACGTTGTTCCATCAACGGATTATGGGAAGAGAAAAGACGCCCGTAGAGAGGACGGGAGAGGAGGGAGGGAAAGGGAGGTCGAAAGGAGGGGGGGAGAGGATTCTGACTGTTTTGTGAATCGAATCGATTGTACACATCCTATCTCCGTGTCAGAAATGTGTATGTTATTCTGCTATGTATAACATATTGTGTGAGAAAGAGAGGAGAAATCAGGCACTCGTCAAAATATTCCAGGTGGAGGAACTGATTTTCCTGAAAAACCCTGAGTAGAGGCACAAAAAAGTAAATTTTCAGTTTCCACGGACTCTCAAGCTAGGAGAATAACTCATATTTGGCGGTCATTTTCTCACTAATTGTGTCAGCTGGCCTCCAATCTCCTTCGTGTTGAAAAAGTTATCTCGGCTTTTATTTGTGATAAGTAATGGATTTTTAAAAACCAAAGCCAGGCATATGAACAAGCTTTAAGAAGATGCCAATAACTCGACATCCTCCAAAAATTGACGAGAACCTAATTCCACTGTGCCGTGATACATATTTGGAATTTAAAACGATTTTGGCTTGAGGTGATGATGGATATTTCCATGTCACTGAGTTCCTCTTCGTCTCTGGTGTCCTGTGATGTACCCACATCTAACCGCCCGTGATTATTTCGTGATTATAGAACGTTTTTCTTCCCGGCCACCTAAGTCACCATCTGACCCAACCATATCGACACCACTAGCCAGCTGTACACGTCTATAAAAAAGTTAAGTGTCCAGGATGTTTGGGCACTCGCTGCATGCACGGTGTGCTCTTCGGTCAGAGATTCAAGGACTCGTGAAGCCAATACTTTGCGACTTCTCGAATTGATAGACGGACCTCTAGTGATAAGGCAATAATCTGGTATTTTGATACGCGTATACTCTGGTGGGCCGCTCCTAAACAGAGCAACTGCTGGAACTTCAATGGGTGGACAATCATCGACGGTAGCCGCATTGTTTGCTGTACTGTCACAATATGCATTAATCTATGCTGCAGTAAAGGAGTGAGTTGGTGTACTAACAGATCATTTGCTGTACAAGTAAAACATAGTTTAAAAGGTGGTACTGATATGATTCTGATTTGTATGCCTTTTCACCTTACTTTCCAAACAGTCCTCGCACGTATTATGACATTACATCTTTCGGTTCGGTCGCCTTTCAAAAAGTCCCCAAGCTCAACTATCATGGCAAGCCCGTAACACAAGACACTCTGTGTGGGGAAAAAGAGAGAGAGACCAAGACCTCGCTGGATTGACCCTGTAAAATATGACCTCAGAGACTCCGACTTAGGTTGTCTTTAGGCCATTCCCAAAGGGGGGATATTAGCATGTTGTATTACACAATAGAATTGTAAATGGGCTCATTTATCAATGCCATGCTCATACTGTGCCGGAACAACATAGGGGGGACTGCCTGTTTTTCTTTCCTCATCTTTACTATCGTAATTTTTCCTCTACTTCTTTTGTATGTGGGTGGTTGGAGGGTGCTGTAGTGTGGTTGCTCCTTCTTTCCTATCAACTATCTATCGTCTTGATCTCTCCTACTTCTTTTTTATGTTTGTTACTCTCGTGTAACACCTCTAAGCTTCGGCACTTATATGACCTTATTGTGTTGCATGTGGCGTGAAACTTTTATTAAAACAACTTCTTTTGTATGTTTGTTACTCTCTTGTGAACTGCTATTTCCGGGGTGCCTTGATAGTCGAAGCAGACTTTGTGCTGTTGAGGCAAGAGAGGTGAGCAGTGTAAGCCTGTTTCTCCGTTTGGATTTCTCTGTTGACATCCACAACTTGGCGCTCATATGATCCTTAGCTCTGGCCACACTGCAAGTAGAGCGGACACAGCAGATCAGAGCAGTGAATATTAATACAAAGACAAAGAGGTGACTCTGGCTGTATGACACGCCTCGAGTCGCACCACCAGTCACCTCTTTGTCTTTGTAGTAATTCCACTGCTCTGTTCTGCTCTGCCCGCCCGGCTTGCGGTGTGGCCAGAGCTTTATGCAGTTGCTAGAGCCGTAAAACTACAAAAACTCTACTAAAACTAAAACTAAATGAGAGGCAGCGTGGTGAAATCAGGCTCTCGTCAATTTTAGGGCATGTAGGGTTATTAGTATCATCTTAAAGCGTGTTCGCTTGTCTTTATTTGCATGAAAAATGAAAAAAAATATCCATTTATCTTGAATACAAGTTGAGATATTTGCGAATAAAGAAGGTTGGGATCATCTGTTTTAAGAGGTAAAATTAGTGAGAAAATAGCCGCCAAAGATTAGTTATTTCCTTAGCTTAAGAGCACGTGGTAACTGAAAATTTGCATTTTTTGTGCCTTTAATCAACGTTTTAAAGAAATGTCCACACAGAAACGAGTTCTTTAAAAGGGATGAACGGTGTTGAGTCAAAAAACAAAAATTTGATAACAATTCTCAAACCTGGGGAAAAATGCAAGTTTGTTCACTTTGATTATTTTGATGAAAGCCTGATTCCACCACGCTGCCTCACAAATGTCCCACAAGACGCTCGACTCCTGGCAGCGACAGACGATCGTTTCCTCCACTCTCCCAACGACTCCCGTCGGTACTAGAGGGAGCAAAAAGTAAAAGAAAAAACAAATGTAAATATCTTTATGAATGTTGATACATAACCTAGATTATTGTTCTTCTCAATTCAACTCTTCATAAAATACTCATTTTCCTCACATGGCTCCAGAGAATGGTATGCAGAAGTAATGAAAAACAAAGGGTCCAAATTCAATGTACCCAAAGTCTTTATGCTGTTTCAGTGCGTCAATGAATACTTGTGTTACTTGTGTGAAGGACCGACATCACTGCACAAGGGGCATCTCCACAAGCGCTCCGTCTCCTGAAGAAGCATAATATCTCGAAGTGTGTAGATGCTGACGGTTCCAAGCAATGTTTGATCCCTTAGCCTTCCGCTCCTCCCACTAAGTCTTGAACTTCTGCCGGCGCCCCATGAATGCATTAGTGCAAACCAATAGGATACAAAAGCTCAGGCCTCTCGGGTCACTGACAATGACATGGAGAATGAGTCGTTCTCCCTTGTAAAGTCGGCCAAACGTGAGTAATACATGGTCGCTTTTAAGCACAAGGGGGCAATCCCGAAAAAATGCTTTTTTGAGAAAATCGAAGTTAAAATGTTAGTCCCTTCTTCAGTGTCTTTAAAATGCAAGGAGAATTTTCTCTATATAACTAAACAAATATACACACCAATGAAACCAAGCTTTCCTATAAGTAGGGCAATGCCCACTTTTGGTGTTGGTCAAGATTTCTGGAAACCCCCGAAATCCGATTTATCCCGCTTGTTCTTAAAAGCGACCATATTGGGCTCGGTCTTGTTTTAACCATTCTTGTCCTGGATACATGGGAACCTGCAGGTGCCATCACAGGCTTAAAGGTTGACAAGAAGTAATAACCCTAAATAATATTTAACTGTCACAAGCTACTTTCGTGCATTTTGTAACAGACAATCTCCGATGAATAGCTTTTCTGAGTGTTTTTTTTTCAAATGTACGTATTCTTACTCCGGTCCGTGTGCAAAGTTGCGCACGTTAAAGATCCCTTGGTGGTCTAAAATCGATAAGAGTAGGCTTCGGCCCTCACCCGGGCAAAATTCAAAAATTCCTACCAACTGAACTTATCAGGTGTGTTCCGCGCGCTCATATGACCTTATGCAGTTGCGAGCGCCGTAAAACACTTACTCCCTCTTGGACACAATATTGAGCATTCAAAAGGTGGGCGTTGACTGATCCTAACAAGGCTAGCTTGGACTGAGAAGGATAATAATAATAATAATAATAGTAATAATAATAATAATATGACATCCCTGCGGAAAGAGCGAAATTCTTTATAGAAATTCTCCCCACTCGGGAATCGAACTCGGGTCTCCTGCGTGCGACGATGAATTGTATAACCCTCACACCACAGACAACCTCTGAGTAGTTTGATAGAATAGTTGGTCACTCGGGAAGTTTACAGGCACACAGAGAAGCGACTCTCTGCTGTACTGTAAGCTATATTCGGAAGACGTGAATAACAAAAATCAATGACCACAAGGAATGGACAAGCAGTATCACGACAAGATCGAGTTATTTCTGGATCACTCGCAGATTGCCCTGTCTCACTTGTTCAGTCGCCGACCGGACTATGCCACACAGAGAAATCGCGTGTCGCCGAGACAATCTTGGTCGTTATGAGGATGGACGTGAGAGACTGATTGTCTACTCATATCCAGGACAATCAACCAGGAACAATTTCTACATCGGCCGTACTGCAAAGTGGCACTCAATGTCTGGACTCTCCAGATTAGGCAGGTAACGTTTCTATATTTAATGATTAGCCATAGATTGTAATAGAAATTGTTTGAAGAAGTGTCAGTGTCAGCAAATAGAACAAGAAATCATGATCTTGATAAGTCGTTAGCCTTTACGCCCGTCTTAACCTGAAGACTAGACGTTTTGTGTCAGGTTTATAAGATGGAGAAAATAGAAATACAGTCACGCTCTCATAGACACAAGAAAAGGTTTTTCAGTACGAGAGATGCTTCAACTTTGTGCGTCTGTGTCAACCGAGCCAACCGAAGCTGTTTTGGAGAAAGACATAAATAAAGCTGGGCATACTTGACAAGACGGTGCAGTGGTGGAGCGGTTAGTGCGTTTGTCTCCGAAGCGGAAAGTCTGGGTTCGAGCACCGGTTTGGACACGGATTTTTTTGGCCCCCTCCTGCCCACCCAGCAGTAATGGGTACCTGACTTCGGGTAGGGGAAGTAAATGCGGCGTGGAAAGGAACTGGCCCAGGAAATTGTCTCACTAACAAGGCAATCCCCAGTGTCAGGATCGGACATGGGAACAACTTTACATGTTATACTTGACTAAGAATCTCCCTGTGGGTGGTTTTTCTGGGGGAGGAAAGGGGGTGGGGGGGGGTGCTCTGGTGTGCTTTGCTTCTTCTTTCCTGTCGAACATCTTGCATCCTTATCTCTATGCCCTCCGTCTTTTGTGTGTCTGTTACTCTCTTGTATATAACACCTCTAATCGTCGAAACTTATTTGACCTTACTGTGTTGTAAGTGCCGTAGCATTCTTATTAAAACTTTAAAAGTGGGTGGTTGAGGGGTGCTCTAGTGTGGTTTGCTTCTTCTTTCCTATCAAACATATATTGTCCTATCTCCATCCCTTTCTTTTTTTATGTTTCTTACTCTCTTGTAACACCTCTAATCTTCGAAACTTATTTGACCTTATTGTGTTGTAAGTGCCTTGAAATTCTTATCAAAACTTTAAAAAGTATTACCCTGTCTACAAGACATAATGATATAATTAAACACTCCCAACTACGACCAACCAAATAAGGTAGGCGCCTCACCATCTCCCATTTAAAACGGGGATTCGATTACCAAGTAGGGAGATTTTCTATCCACCTTCTCCTTCTCTGTCTGCCGGGACTCTGTATACCTCTCAGACGTCCATATCTCGGATACCTCTCAGACGTCCATATCTCGGATACCTCTCAGACGTCCATATCTCGGATACCTCTCAGACGTCCATATCTCGGATACGCCGGACTGAAGCAACCTGTACCCTAAATTATAAATGTGAGCAGCGTGGTGGAATCAGGCTCTCGTCCAAATAATCAAAGTGAAGAAACTTGAATTTTTCCACAGGTTTGTGAATTTTTAACGAAGTTTTGTTTTTTGGCTCAACACCTTTCATGCCCAGCAAAAAACTCATTTCTGTGTGGATTTTTCTGAAAAACTGATTAAATTCTCAAAAAATGTAAATTTTCAGTTACAACGGACTCTTAAGCTAAGAAAATAACTACTCTTTGGCGATCATTTTCTCTTTAACTCTAAAAATAGGCGACCCCCCACCTCCTTCATTCGCAAATATCTCGACTTGTATTTAAGATAAATTGATATTTGTTTCATCCACAAAAAGACAAGGGAACAAGCTTTAAGATGATACCAATAACTCCACATGCCCAAAAATTGACGAGAGCCTGATTCCACCTCGCTGCCTCACAAATATTAGCTATAATGTGGTCCCTTTTAAGCACAAGCGGGCTAACCCAGATTTCCGCGGTCCAGAAATCTTGACCTACACCAAAAGTGAGCATTGTCCTACCTATACGAAAAGTTTGGTTTCATTGGTGGGTATAGTTGTTTAGTTGCATAGAGAAAACTCTCCTTGTCTTTTAAAGAAACTGAACAAGGGGCAAAAGCTTTACCTTCGATTTTCTCAAAGCAGCATTTTTCGAGATAACCCTCTTGCTCCTAAAAGCAACCATGTGTGTGTGTGTGTGTGTGTGTGTGTGTGTGTGTATGTGTGTGTGTGTGTGTCTGAATGCGTGTGTGTGTGTGTGTGCGTGCGTGTTTTTTGTTGTTGAAGATTTTTTTTACTGCTGTTCTTTTGTGTATTTATTTAATGTATGATTGTGAAAATTCTTCTTTATGTTGTTGAATGGTTTTTCTTGTTTCTGTGAAATATTTTCTCTGGTGTGAATCATCATGTGATTTGTGTAAGGCTCTCAGAGTACTGGTATGGGATAGAGCGCTATATCAATGCAATCTATTATTAAAAAGTAACGTTGTTCCCGCATCCGATACGGATATTGGGGATTGCCTTGTTAGTGAGACAACTTCCTGGGCCTTCAGCATAATAATATGTGGTTAGCTGGCCAGTTCCTTTCCACACCGCCTTTACTATTTAGTTATTACTAAATTCTTTGAAAGACCTTTCGTATTATAAGTCTAGCACAAACCGTGGGTACAGCAACCCCCCCCCCAAAAAAAAAAAGCCAAAGACCATTGTAAGGAGATCAGCAGTTTCCAACCAATGGCGGAGGTCCCGCCTCGGACTCCAGACTACTTTTTTGTCAGAGTGAGTCTACTATTTTCAGACATTTAGATTTATGTATTTCTTTCCAGATCTAGATTCTAGATATAGCGTTTTACTCATCCTGTCGGTGCCTCGTAAGTCCGTGCTGTTCATTACTCTCGCAAAGCCAACAAGTACACACACTACAGGAAACACAATGGACTTTAAAAAAATTTTGTTAGGTTTTACGGCCTTAGCAACTGCATAATATTAAGGTCATAACATGAGCGCCAAGGGGTGAATGTCCACAGATAAGTCCAAATGGCGAGTCAAGCTTACTCTGCTCGCCTCTCTAGCCTCAATAGCACAAAGTCTGTTTCGACTATAAAAGCCCCCTGGAAATAGCAGTTCACAATAGAGTAACAAACATACAAAAAAGTAGAGGAAAATGACGAGAGTAAGGATGAGGAAAGAAAAAGCAGCAGTTTCCACTATGTTATTCTTGCACAGTAAGAGCATGACATTGATAAATCGGATCATTTACAATTATATTAAACATATTAATACCCCTCCCCCCTTTTGGAAAAGGCCTAAAGACACTTCAGTCAGTGGCACTGTTCCAGGTTGGGGGGGGGGGGGGGCACAATGGACTATTAAGTGAGTAACTTACAAACGCAACAATACACTCTACGAGCTAAAAGTATGCGAACAACGCATTTGACCTAATTTACATTAATGAACGTCTACAAGAAAGACTCAGTTTATTTTTATTCCACCATATTAACTCGCTTTGATTTTATAAGAAAGCAAACTTTAACTAGTGCCGGGAGTCTAGTGGCTAAGCTCTCCGACAAGCAAGGGTAAGATCGTGAGTTCCAATCCTGCCAGGGACATGACGTTTCGCCTTTGGGAGTTGCACTTTACATGATTTTTCCCCGCTACACTCAGGTGGAAAATAGGTAGCCATCTATATACGGTGAAAGATCAGTTGTCAGTTTATTGCTGTTTTGAGCGCTAGTGGCTGCTTGTCGTGCATGCTTCTCAGGAAGCCGAGGATGATTTTGGATGTTTTTGAGTTTGCTTGGGTAATGTTAGATGCAGCTAGCAAGATACAGAATGGTATTATTAATATTATTATTATTATTATTATTATTATTATTATTATTATTTTTTATTATTATTATCATTATTATTATTATTATTATCATTATTATTATCATTATTATTATCATTATCATTATCATTATTATTATCATTATTATTATTAATATTATTATTATTATCATTATTATTATTATTATTATTATTATCATTATCATTATCATTATCATTATCATTATCATTATTATTATTATTATTATTGTTATTATTATTATTATTATTATTATTATTATTATTATTATTATTATTATAATACATTTCAGAAGTCGGTGTGTTATTCTTGGGTGGGCTGTGTACCCAAGTGTTGAAAGTATTGCCATTTAAAAGTGAGAACGTGAAGGCAAATGAGAAACTCGTCTCGCTCATTGGTAGGCGATTGGGCCAAAGCTTCGAATGAGAACAGTAAAATTTGTGAACAAAATGATCCGTACTGTGTAATCATTAGGGCTGGGCAATGAAGCGCTTTAGCAAAATCCGAATAATATGTTAGTGAACCTCTTCGGTAAATAATACGTTATGAACCGATTCGGAAAAATGGGTTAGAACCACTTTGACAAACGGGTTAGCATCACTTCAACGAAAGGGTGCACCCATTTCGGCAAACGTGTCAGGAAAGAGTCTGGATTCGGATAATGTACTTATTGAGGATTATCCGATTTTCCGGATATTTATCCGGATTTTGCCTACCTCTAGTAACCATTTGCCATTTGACCTAAAAAGAAGATAAAGCGATATTTATAATAAAATGGTGTTTAATTGCAACATTCGGTTCAGGCAAAGTTTATCGGCCTACAAACGCTAATCGTAGACAGAAGAATTGGGGTCAGACAGCCCTGCTAGTGGTCATGATCCTTCCTGTGGGACACGGGACAAAAGCGGGACAAAAGTAATCAGCAGGTTGATTGGGAGACGGGGAGAGAGAGAGAGAGAGAGAGAGAGAGAGAGAGAGAGAGAGAGGGGGGGGGGAGAAATCGATAGATTCAGATAGATAGAGAGAGATATATTATATAATGATATATAAAAATAAAAAGACATAGAGAGAAAGAGAGAGATAGATAGATAGATAGATAGATAGATAGATAGATAGATAGATAGATAGATAGATAGATAATTAGATAGATAGATAGATAGATAGATAGATAGATAGATAGAGAGAGAGAGAGAGAGGGGTAGAGAGACATAATGATTGTTATATATATATATATATATATATATATATATATATATATATATATATATATATATATATATATATAGAGAGAGAGAGAGAGAGAGAGAGAGAGAGAGAGAGATACAGAGAGAGACGGGGGGGGGGGGGGATTAGAGAGCGCCTTTGTTGAATGAAGGAAATCATGCTGAGTTCTCTTTCTTTAAACTAATGAGATCTTCTCAC
>NW_004797334.1:1188863-1198863 GCF_000002075.1 Aplysia californica | reverse complement strand
GATAAGATAAGATACATCTTTATTGTCCAGATCCTGGCACATTGGTTTGGTCTTTCACCACGTACACACTTACACATACACACAAACGCAAACACGCGCCCACACACAAACATACAGACACAAACACACACACACACACACACAAATCTGCACCCACACGCAGGCTTGTCTACCGCTTGTCATCCGTATGGTAAAGAGAGTACAGTGAAGAAAATAATACCTAACAATTTGTAAAGATCACAAACACTACAGATCGCCGCTTGCAGCTGCTTCCAACTCCTACTACTGCTACTACTACTACTACTACTACTACTACTACTACTACTACTACTACTACTACTTCTACCACCACTTTTCTATAGCAAATGTCTTGACTTGAGGTTCTCGAAGCGCTAATTGTCGTTTTAAAAAGTACGTCAGTTGAAAGACATGTCCATGATCCTGATTGCTTCTGCCGCTTATCGGCCTTTGGGTTTTACCTGCGTAAGATAAAATTAAATCAAACCTTATAATTACCATTTCAGGGCTCGTTAACTAATCACTACCCGAGAATTGCCTAGCATTGTCTGCCCTCTAGCTAGTCTTGAGAAACTTGAAGTTAAAAATTTTGAGTTTCACATCAAGTGAAGCTTTTTCTAATGAAATTCTTTGCACATCTTGAAACAACTTTAAAAAAGCTTGCGATTTTAACAGAGTAGATAGAGCATAATTATTATTACTTTTCACCCTATGGTATACGTTACTCAAAATAGACAAAAATGTCAGTTAGAACTTTGAAATTCTGAAATGACGAATTGGAGGATCAGGACTGATCAGAATTATATTGTGCATGAAAGGCTGACCAATTATATGTGAGGCAGCGAGGTGGAATCAGGCTCTCGTCAATTTAAGGGGGGTGTAGAGTTATTGGTATCATCTTAAAGCTTGTTCACTTGTCTTTATTTGGATGAAATAAATACCTATTTATCTTGAATACGAATCGAGATATTTTTCGAAAGAAGGAGGTAGGGGTCACTTGTTTTCAGAGATAAAATTAGAGAGAGAAAATAGATTAGTTATTTCCTTAGCTTAAGAATCCACGGTAACTCAAAATTTACATTTTTTGTGCTTTTATTCAACGTTTTTCAGAAAAAAATCCACACTGAAATGAGTTCTTTAATGGGCATGAAAGGTGTTGAGCCAAAAGACAAGAATTTGGTTTTAAAAAATTCACTAATCTGCAGAAAAATGCAAGTTTCTTCACTTAAATTATTTTGACGAGAGCCTGATTCCACCACGCCGTCTCACATATCGTCATTGACATCATGTCCTAGATGTGCGTGAGTTCACTGACACATTAATGGAGATAACCGATCCCTTTACGTCATGAAGTCATTAGAAATAATTATAACCCTCTTAATTTTAGACTCATTAATTTTTGAAGTCATTTACCATTTGTAAAACTAGAAAAAAAACCTACAAAAGTACCTACGTACGTCATATGAAGATTAGTATCAAACGGCTGACATGAATGGTTTCGTTCTAACAAAATGGCTTCAGGTAATTGCAGGCTATATCTGTCAGACATGTCCTTGTAGATAGCGGGTTTTGTTGTTGCTTTTTTTTCTTTCTCTTTTGTTTGTTCGGAGTTTTGTTTGCGCATTGGTTGTTTCATTCAATATTTTAGAAAATGTCTACTTGATCTTTTCTGGATTTATTTTGTAAAACTTTTAGAGTAAAGAGTAGAGTGGGGTGGGAAGGGGTAGGGGATTGAAGGATAAGTAAAAAATTAGCTGAAAGATCGTTTGCCCACCTTGCTCGATCAGTTTGGAACTCTCTTCCTCAACCCTTGAGACATACAACATCTGAGTCTAATTTTAAACAATCTTTAAAGACACATTAATGTAATGACCTCATTTTTATGTCAGTAGATTCATGTTCAGTACTTTGTTATATAAATGACCTTGTATCCTTTTAAGTATTTTGCGAATTGCATTAAAGCAAAACCCATGAAAGCAAAATCTCCGCATGCGAAATGAAATGTCTCCGCAAAACCCTTAACATCACAAGACGAGACAGGCAGAGAAATGAAGAAGTAAAAGCAGCTATCGGCACTGAGTCCTGCCTGCGTTACATATAAAGACAGAGGATAAAATGGTTTGGCCACCAGTTACGCATGTCACCTGACCAGCCAGCCTTGAGAGCCTACAACACCAAGCACTCAGGCTATAAAGGAGGAGGAAGGCCACGTAAAAGGTGGATCGAGGGTGTCAAGGAAACCGTAAGAAAACATAACATCACAACTGAAAGAGCTGCGGAGCTGGCCAACCATAGAAAACTGCTTTCCCCTCGACGCTTAATGGCAACAGAGGATGGAAAAGGGAAAAAGTTATTTAAAAAAGCGAATTGCACTATGTATATTATTGTATTATGTTTGTGTATTTGCTCATTCGTAAAGATGTGTAAGCGCGCGCGTGTGATAAGCGAGTAGATGTGTGTGTGTGTGTGTGTGTGTGTGTGTGTGTGTGTGTGTGTTTGTGTGTGTTTGTGTGCGTGACTGTGTGTGGGTGAGTAAGTGTGTGTGTGTTTGTGTGTTTGGCGTGCTTGTATGTGTGTGTGTGTGTGTGTGTGTGTGTGTGTGTGTGTGTGTGTGTGTGCACACGTGTGCATGTAATGTGTGCGTGAGTGTGTGTGTGTGTTTGTTTGTGTTTGAGTGTGTGTGAGCGCGTTTGTGTGTCGCGTGCGTGAATATTGTTCGTACATGCATTTATGTAAAGTGTCTAGAGCTGTGTTTACACGGGAGTTGCCGCTATAGAAATGATCTTCATTATTATTATTTTTAAGTTTAAGGGGGTTGGTTTTAAATTGACGATTTTTGGTCAATTTACAGCGTCAGGACTTTTTACGTATTCAAATACTCCAATCAATGGTAAATCTAAAAGTGCTTATTCTTTGTGTTACAATCATCATCTTTCAGATTTTCTGTCCTGGAACATTCATTTTGCCTATCATGTAACAAAATGTCGCTTTTTTCTCAAAACTTGAATTTTTGATGGGTTTTTTCTTTTCTTTTTGATTCTATGTGGCGTCGGCGGTCTAGTGATTAGGCTCTCGGACTCGCAACCGTTAGGTTGTGGGTTCGAATCCCGTCAGGGGCCCGACGTTGTGTCCTTGGGAAAGGCACTTAGCACAAATTTTCCTCACTTCACCCAGGTGGAAATGGGTACCCGGCTATAGACAGTGAACGATCTTGTCAGTTTGATAGTGTTTGAGCGCGTGAAATCCGCAGCTTGCACTGTATGCTTCTGCGGAAGCCGAGTATGTTTCTGAGTGTTCTCAGAGGGTCTGCTGGGGTAATAATAGTTGTAAAGCGCATAGAGCATGCTCTTGAGCATGGATATGCGCTATATAAATGTTATTATTATTATTATTATTATTATTATTATTATTATTATTATTATTATTAATGAACTTTTCTAGGCTGGCTGTTCATACCAAAACCTAACTTTATACAGGTGGAAAAAAAATTGTCGCATTCGTAAGTGAGTTACAGGGATGGTTATGTTATCGAATTCAGAGACATGAATGGGTAAGTCAGTTATCCATCTCTAACATTTTTCCTAATCCAGATATCCAAAATCCCAACGGTACAACATTTTCTATTGTGCATAATTATCAATGTACCAAATTTCAGTTGGTAAATAAAAAAATCCTTTTTAGTTTTATGAAATCTGCTTATTTTCAATATGGCGGCCGTTACCATGGCAGGCGTAGACTTGAAAAAAAATCAAAGTTACATTTTACATGTGTATTCCTGTTATACCTCCTTGCTATAAGGCTTTATCTAAAAGGCCATAGTTACCGAGATAGGTTTATAAACCAGCCCCCCCCCCCCTTAACTATGTGCATAGGGATTCCTTTGAAGTATAAAGAAATATTGTGGGACATTGAAGCTGTTAATTTTCTATAGATATGGCTTTACTCGGCCCTCTGTTAGCACAAAAAAAGAGTATGGTGGACTCAGTGAGTATAGAGAAAATAATATGTGACCCCTATGTCAAAACATAATTGTGACGTACAAGTGGAACCATACTTTTCGGGTTGTTGTGATCCTTGCTGTTCCAACATTCGGTCTTACCTGCTGTCTATTTGTTCAGAGTAACTTTACAATTGTGAACTGTAGCCCAGGCTTACACATTAAACCTTAATCTATCTATCTATCTATCTATCTATCTATCTAGCCATCTAGCTATCTATCTATCTATATATCTATCTATTTATCTATCTATCTTTCTATCTATCTATCTATCTATCTATCTATCTATCTATCTATCTATCTATCTATCTATCTATCTATCTGTACCCTAACACTGGTGTAAACTCCTGTCTTTTTCGTGTTAGATGAAAACTCTAACCATCACCTTGCAGCAAGCAGCTTGCTTAGGTCACAGACCAAGACGAAGCCTATAGAAAAACCTGATAATAATTATAATTCTTGACCAGAAAGTTCCCTTCAGCAGTCACCTGTCTAAGCAGCCAGGGTTCTTTACCCTATCTGTACGTCGTGCTTTACAATGGTATCCATACGACGTGGGGAACTCTGTGCCACCACTTTCCAACGAGGAAATTTACCCGTTAATTCTATCCGTACCCTTTGCGTAGCAGTCTTTCAGAATGATTTTTTTGAGAAATGCTCAAAGAGATCTTCGTACTAGAATTATTCTAAAATGTGAAGAATGCAACCTCGGGGATACAAAAAAACCCCAGGGTGTACGGATAGGGTTAATCATAACATCCAAAGTTGATTAGTAGTTGTGGCCTTTACTTCACCTCGTTATGCCGGCTGTTGGGCCTTCGAAGGTCTCTTCAGATCTCACCTCCACAGCCACTTTTGGCATCAGGTCAACTTGAAGTCGTGGAACTTCCTTTGTTGGCAGAACTCACACGTCCACCCAAAAGCTCGTTCGTTATACGAGGCTAGAATTGAATCAAGGTAATTTGAAAATGGATTTAATTTTCCCTGGAGGCAAGTTGCCACCTGCACTGCTTCGTGCCTCGTGCCACTTCTCTGACAGTTTTGAGACAATAGCTATAATCATGAGGAGTACATACTTTAAGAAATGCCAGGTCATATTTCTCTCTCTCTCTCTCTCTCTCTCTCTCTCTCTCTCTCTCTCTCTCTCTCTCCGTTTCAATTGTCTTTCTCCCAGTTTTCTTCTTTCTCTTACAAAAGGTTGTGGCCTTGAATTGTTTGATAAAAAGAGTGTTCTTTATCCTCTTATTTCTTCACCTTTTAAATCTTATCTTGGAGATCTTGGCTTTATAATTTCCCTGCTTCTTTCTCGACATATTATGTGAGGCATCGTGGTGAAATCAGGCGCTTGTCAAAATAATGACATCTAAGAAACTTTCACTTTTCCTGCAGTTAGGCAATTTTTATCCATTTGTTGGTTGTTGTATTTTTATTTTGTTTTAGCTCAACACCTTTTATGTCCATTTTAAGAGATATTTCTGTGTGGATATCACTGAAAATGTCGATTAAAGGCACAAAAAGTAAATGTTCAGTTCCCAAGAAGTCTCCAGATATGGAAGTGACCTAACTTTGGCGGCCATTTTCTAGCTAAATTTACCCCTGAAACCAGACGACCAAGCCTTCTACAAGTGCAAATATCTCAACTTTTATTCAAGTTAGATGGGGAGGGGGGGGGGGGGGGTCACAAAATGCAAGTCAAAGGAACAAGCTTAAGATGTTACCAATAACTACATATATCCCCAAAAATTGACGAGTGCCTGATTCCCCCGTGTCGCATCACATATAGTTTATTATGCTCATACTGTCTTCCTGAATCTCACCAGCCTCTGTTTGATAACGTTAGGCATTTCACAGTCGCGCGCTGGAGATTTGAGTTCGATTCGTGTGTGGAGAAAACATTTTTAAGATAAGATAAAACAGTACTTTATTATCCCTGAGGGAAATTGGGGGTGGGGGGGGGGGGCTTTACAGGAGCTTAAAAACACATGCAGGTATACATACAAATGTAAATTAAATACTCTCATTAAATTTTAATATGAAAAGAGAAGTAAAGCTGAAAAAATGTACACATCACATCAGATGCATCATTCAACCACATACAGGAATTTGATAACAAGACTTTGGGATGTAAAGAGCAATGCACATGATCTACGATTATTCTGACTATTCTAAGGCTAGAAGGTAAAAAAACAAAACTTCTTTTGTATCTTTCTTTATTTGGTTTTAAAGGTACACATTGCTTTCAGACACGCAACCGTAAGGTTGTGGCTTCGAATCCAGTCAGTGGGTCGAAGCTGTATCCTTGGGAAAGGCACTGTACATGAATTTTCCTCACTTCCTTGTATATCGGTCTTTCTGCTGGGGTGTTGTATCCCGCTCAGCCCGGGCTGGCCCAGACAGGCAGGGTCAGATGCCCATCTCCTTAATGAAATAAAGTGATCCCTAGAGACATAAAAAACACCAACATCTAAAAGTAAATCCTGAACATAATAATAATAGTAATAATAGTAATAATAATAATAATAATAATAATAATAATAATAATAATAATAATAATAATAATAATAATAATAATGAAGATTATTTCTATAGCACCCACTCCCGTGTGAACACAGCTCAAGGCGCTTTAAATAGAAGCATGTACGAACAATATTCACGCACACACGTACACACACTCTCACACATAAACACCCAAACACACAGACACACACACACACACACACACACACACACACACACACACACACACACACACACACACACACACACACACATTTACTTACTTATCACACGCGCACGCTTACACATCGTTACGAAATGAGCGCATACAAATACATAGTAAAATTACATACACAACGCAATTCTCAACTTACATAAATGGATACATAGTCATTTACCTAACATTATACTGAACATGAATTTACTGACATCTCGCCTGTACATATACAGTAAGACGGTATTATAATAATAATAATAATAATAATAATAATAATAATAATAATAATAATAATAATAGATAGCATTTGTATAACGCATATCCCCGCTCAACAGCAGGCTCTATGCGCTTTACACTATATAATTACCCCAGCAGACCATAGAACACTCCGAAACATTCTCAGCTTCCCGGGAAGCATACAGTGCAAGCAGCCGATTAAGCGCTCAAACACTAACAAACTGACAAGATCTTTCGCTGTCTATAGCCGGGTACCCATTCCCACCTGAGTGAAGTGAGGAAAATTCGTGTAAAGTGCTTTTCCCAAGGACACAACGTCGGGTCCTTGACGGGATTCGAACCCACGACCTTACGGTTGCGAGTCCGAGAGCCTAACCACTAGGACACCGACGCCACAATGGTATAGTCCATAGTAGGAGACGGGACTGGGGAGAGGAGGGGGGGGGGTGGGGGAGGTGGGAGCCTTTTGCTGCGTGTTAATCTCTTTGAATGAAGCTTAAGCATTAACGGATTAATTTTTTTTTCAAAGCATGTTAATTGCCTTTTGGACAAAGAATGTTATTAATTTTGAAAGGCGTTTGTGGGCGACTTGAAATCAAAATATATCCGGCTTAAAGGTATATCCGCACTTGCTATGCGGGGGTAGAGCTCATCTCTTTTAGGAACCGCGTGATAAAGCAGAAAAATGATCTGTCTGTTTATAGGAGCACGTCGTACTGTTTCGTCTGTGTTGTTTACTTCGTACAATTGTACCCATGACGTCACTGGATTTCGGTACGGTTCTAGGACAATCGAGCGTAAAATAGCCCGGAGATAATCTTCTTTACAGTTTTCAGTAATCTTATCCCTTTCCTGTTTGCATAATGATTCATCTCCATCGTATCAATTGCGATAAATGGTAAATACGTATAAAACAACAACAAAAAAGAAAAACTAACCCTTCCAACAAACCAAGCTACCAACCAATCAACCAATCAACCAAGAAGAAGAAGAAGAAGAAGAAGAAGAAGAAGAAGAAGAAGAAGAAGAAGAAGAAGAAGAAGAAGAAGAAGAAGAAGAAGAAGGAGAAGAACAAGAAGAAGGAGAAGAACAAGAAGAAGAAAAAGAAATAGTGACCTTCTGAGACATTTTTAGCATAAGTTTTACGGCACTTGCAACACAATTAGGTTATTAGAATACCACAAGAAAGCAACAATCGGTCATATTAAAAGTGTTTTTTTTGTGTGTCTGTGTGTTCACCTTTACGTCGACGTAAAAAAAAAGAAGAGTTTTACGGCGCTTGCACCCCAATATGGTCATATAAGTGCTGGAGATAAGAGGCGTCGTGTTACAAAAGAAGTAACAAACACAAAAAGAAGGAGGAGAGAAAAGGACGATTGGTGTTTGCTTGGAGTGAGGGGACAAGCCACACCAGCACCCCCCCCCCCCCACCCCCAATAAAAAGGGAAGAATTCCGTAACGAGTGACCACTTGGCTATACTATGAAATAGATAGAGGTATAAAGGGTCAGGATTAGGGTTAGGGTTAGGATAAAGTTATAGTTTGGGTTTGGGTTTGGGTTAGGTTAGGTTAGGTTAGGTCAGCATAGGTTAAGTTTGGGTTAGGGTTGGGGTTAGGTAATAGGGTTAGGTCTCTTTTTTATGGTATTTTTTGGGGTGCTCGCTCATTACCGAAGTGCTTTAAAAAAACACACCAAAAAAACAACAACCACCCACTCTTACACGTTTAGACACTCGTGAGCAGATTGCGTGGGTCTCAAATGTACCCAAATCCGTGGCATCTGCAGGATGACGTCAGTATCTATTGTCAATCTGATTACCGGTACCCGTTTCCTGCTGTAAGATAACACAGTGTCAAGTCGAATGTGTACGACGTTTAACTCGTTTTAAACTAAACTACCCCCCCCCTTTTTTTCAGAGATTACTTGAGTAAATACGATGACGATAGTAATAGTTAATTATTAGTATTATTATTACTATAATCTAATTAAAATGATAATGCAGATGACGCCCACTCAAATACAATTCAGCGCTGGTCGCTATACAGCGCGTTCGTCTTAACATAATATATTGTGTGATGCATCGCATCGCGTTGAACTCAGGCGCTCGTCGAAATACTTAAATCAAAGAAATCAGAATTTGGGGGGGTTGGGGGGGGGGGGGAGGGGTAGATTGCAATGTGCAATTTTTTCCAGTTTTCTTTTTCTGCCTCAACATCTTTCATATCAATTTTAAAACATATTTTGTGTGGGTTTCTGGAAAACGTTGATCAAAGCCACAAAAGTAAGTTTTCAGTTTCCATGGTTTATCAAGCTATGTAGATAATTAAACTGTGGAGGCTATTTTCTCGCTAATTCTATCTTTGAAACCAAGCGACCCCACTTTCTTCAATCTCAAATATCTTGACTTTTATTCAAGATAGATTGGCATTTTTTTTCACCGATATCAAGACAACTGAACAAGCTTTAAGATCATACCAATAACTCCACATGCCCAAAAATTGACGAGCGCCTGATTCTACCACGTCGTATAGCCCAGTCCCTCCAGAAACGGGCATCTTTTGCGTAGTGGTAAAGCATTTGTCAGTCCCATCCTAAAAACACACGAATTAGTCTACTTTAGGGAAACAATATAATAATACGCGTTGCATCATGGTGAAATCAGACTCTCGTCAAAAGAGTAAAACGTTCAGAAAGGCATGCAAAAGATGGCAATAATACAGTTTACAAGGGCGCTCATATGACCTTATGCAGTTGCGAGCGCCGTAAAACCCCATACTAAACTAAAACTAAAGGACACCTAAGCTTTGGAAGTAATCAAACTTTGGTGACCATTTTCTGTGCTCATTTCACCTCTGACAACTGGCGACTCTCACATACTTGAAACGCAAGACAAATGAACAAGCTTTAAAAGTACATGAATTTTAAAATCGCTATGCGTTCAGAAATTGACAAGCGTTTGACTCCACCGTGTCGTGACAAACAAACACACACACACACACACACACACACACACACACACACACACACACACACA
>NW_004797334.1:1182476-1187476 GCF_000002075.1 Aplysia californica | reverse complement strand
TTATTATTATTATTATTATTATTATTATTATTATTATTATTATTATCATTATTATTACTACTACTGTTACTATTACTATTACATTCATCATCATCATCATTGTCATCATCATTATCATCATCATCATCACCAGAGCTTGTGGGTACTCCGATAAGCAGGAACAAAATATCACATGTCGCTGGGACAAGGCTGAGCTAGCGAGACTGCGGTCGGACCATCATTGGAGCTTGAGATGGTATAAGAACTTTGTGAATGAAGAGCTCAGCCCACGTTGCCGATAGAAGTGGCCATGAAAGGGAGGATGTCAAACATAATGTGTTTGAATGTCCAGGAACAATGGCAATTCGAAAGGAGTTATTTGGACGAGTGGAGGTGCCCTTAAGTATTTTGACAATGCATCCGAAAAAGAGCCTTGGCGCTCATATGACCTTATGCAGTTGCGCCCTCTATTTAAAAAAAAAAGAAAAAAAAAAGAAAAAGAGCCTCGTTCTCGATGGAAGACTTCTTCGTGGAGTCCGCCTGGCCCATATAGGAACCCCCCCAAAAAATAATCTTCATTGTTATTATTATAAATTGCATGAGTATTACCCATTTTAATCTTGACGAGATGCAAAAGGTGCATTACAGTTGTTAATTTTTTAAAGGAAATCACATGTATGGCAAACGCAAGGGGAATCAAAAAAGAATACAGACCTGGGCTATAAAAAACGACACAGTGCTCGAGCATACTCTTTCAGTGATTTCCATTCACTTTTACAACACAATGTAATAATTACCCTCCATCCCCCCCCTCCCAAAAACACAGACACAAATGATGTGTTCAATCTTCATTAATTAATCCTAACGATTATTGCCAGAATTCAAAAGCCTCTAACAACGTCATCAATTAGAAGCGGCCCCTTGGATTTTTGTTGGTTATAGTTCTTTTTTGTTTTTTGTTTTTTTTATCGATTATTTTTTGTTCCTCATCTTTGTTAATCGGTGGGTCGGTGACAAGTAAATAGCTTCAAAATCTGCAGTCATTTTTGTAATGTAGGTGTTTCTTTAAAAGGCAAGGAGAGTGATCTCTATAACGAAACAACCAATGAAACCAAACTTCTCTTATAGATAGGGCGATGCCCAATTTTGGTGTTGGTCAAGATTTCTGGACACGCCTGAAATCTGGGTTATCCCGTTTGTCCTTAAAAGTGACCAACTGGTCCTTAGACCAACCTGTTTATTCCAAAAAAAACAACCAACAGAAAAACCTCCAACAAACCGATTGACTCAATACCTGGTAGATCTAGACAAGCAACTTTGAAACATTTATATATGTTCTCCCAGTACGAAAATCGAGTTCAGGTCCACTGCTCGCTACGGCAAAAACCCTACCAGCTACACCACAGCGGCTGGTGAGGTATCTCTATGTCACAAGAGTTGAAACAAATTACGTTCCGTGACCCTCCCCCCACGCCACCCTTAGGTGGAATGACCGATGATAGGAGAGGGGAGGGGGGGGATAAAAGAGGTGGCAAGAACTAACAGATAATCAAAAACACTCACCTTACTACTAAAAAGGAGAAGATTGAGATGGATTGGACATGTTCTGAGAAGAGAACCAGACTCTATTGTGAAGACTGCCCTCCACTGGACACCCGAAGGACGTCGCAAAAAGGGCAGACCCAAAGTGACCTGGAGACGCACAGTAGAGTCTGAAATGAAGTCCTGGAATCATTCGTGGGGAACACACACCAAGATGGCCTAAAACAGACAGAGCTGGAGATCATTTGTTGCTGCCCTGAACGCCAGATGGCGTAATGAGTAGTAAGTTACTACTTATGGCATTCTTAGTATCCTTTTCTTTTTTTGCTTCGTCTCACTAACAATTTTAAAGTCAATAATTGTCGGAAATCAAAAAAATCCAAAGAGGGGAAGAAGAACAAGAGAAAGTAACACCAAGCGTAATAATTCTGCTTGATATTTTTCAAAAAGAAATTAGGTACCCATAGTCCTTACAAGAACATTTTTTTTAAATGTCACGTAACCCCTATGTATTCGCCTCGGGAAATCTCCCAGACTGATTTTTACTGACAGTTTCATAATTGTTGAAATTGAAATTTATAATATGATTATCAACCAATTTACTGTCACATGGGAAAACGTAACTTTTCGAAAGTAAAAAACGTGAGAAATTCTTGTTGCATGGCTAATTAATGACGCCTTCTCATGAATTAAACCAATTATTTTATTGATCCCGCCGTAAAACAATAATTGATAATCACTAACCCTAATCACTCTCCCCACGCAGTCAGTTTGTTCATCACGTTTTCAAAATGTGAAACCTGTCAGTCTGTAGTGTGGGTGTGAGCTAGGGCTGACGTCGGATTAACCATACACCATACATCGTACATCATACACCATACATCATACGCCAACACAATATGATGTATGATGTATGGTGTATGGTGTATGATGTATGGTGTATGATGGATGGTGTATGGTGTATGATGTATGGTATATGATGTATGATGTATGATGTATGATGTATGGTGTATGGTGTATGATGTATGATGTATGATGTATGATGTATGATGTATGATGTATGGTGTATGGTATATGATGTATGATGTATGATGTATGATGTATGGTATATGATGTATGGTGTATGGTATATGATGTATGGTGTATTGTGTATAGCCAGTCAGACTCGTACAAGTCATTACCATGTGTTCATTTCGTGTATGGCATATGGTTAGTCCGATGCTAGCCTAAGAATATAGTTTTCAGCATGCAACGGACACATAATAATAATATTATTATATAGTCCTTGTTATTATGTTTTATTATATAGTCCCTGTTATTATGTTCTATCAGCTGCAGTCTCATAGCATTGTTGTAGTTGTAGCTCATTTCGAAATAAAAAACAACTAATTCTGCATATTTCACAGTATTCATTACGCACCCTGGCTCTCAAACTTTCCAATACAGAATAGAGAAGTTGAAAGCCTGTATGAATAAGGAAATTGTGCTACTTTTTGTAAGCAATGAGTCTTCAAGCATTGCTAGATGAGCTGAATGTCTGCTCCCAATGCATTAATCTTTGCGACATCAGAAGTCATGGTTATAGCTCTTCATAAATAATTTCTCTGTTTGGATGCTCTCCGCCTACAACCCCCCCCCCCCACACCACTCCCTACGCTCACACATACATGCACACACACACACACACACACACACACACACACACACATGCACACACACACACACACACACACACGCACGCACACACATGCACACACACACAATTAAACGCAGACACACAATCTCCCACAGAACAATAATCCATGTCTTTCCATGTCAGCAATCAGCGCAAGCTTTCTTAAATTGTCTTTGGTCCACAGCTGCCCCTTTTACCTTCTCTCCTCTTTACAAGTGAGAAAAACACAGACACACCAACTAGGGCTGGGCGGCTAGGTTTCCGAATATTGAAAGCTAGGGGTCATAGGAATCGACTCCGAACCGAATTACTTACTTTCTAAATATGTGATTTTTTTCCGGTGGTTACCTGGTTGATTGGCTCCGAACATCTTCAGGATTTAGGATAACCTTGATTTCGGAACACTACGAAGCATCAACTTCTATTTTTCAAAAATAAATTCTTTAAAAGTAAGAACATTTTAATGATAAAAGTAAATGGTAACTGTTGGAAAGGAGTCGAAACTTTACTTCCGTACTATTAATCGTGGGAATCGGTTCCGGAATCGACTCTTCGCCCAGCTTTAACACCAACGTTTCGGTTGTCATTGATTTTTCTCATTTATGACGTTAGCGGTCTAGAGGTAGGCTATCGGGCTCGATACCTAAAAGTACTAGGTTGGAACAAAGAGTCTACATAACAAGAGGGTCCACTCCTCTCTTTGAACCAATTAAAAAAGTGTCTTCAAAATTCGGTGGCGCCCTCTTCGCAAATGCGCACCCTTTGCATACAGAGTTACTCTACTTGTGTTAAAAAAATCGAAGCGAAACTAACAAATAAGAATTCAAATTTCAGAAGACCGCTTTTTTAAAATGGTTACGCTGACAAAAAAAAAACCTCTTCCGGAGGAAAGGGTGACTGTTTTTTTCTTTTAACTTTACTTAAGAATGAAAGGCGAGAGGTCATTAGAATTTTAAAAATCCTGAAACTCCGCACTGAACGAACCCGAACAGCTGATGAACAGCAGTCGATCTTCGCACGAAAGGAGGTGCTATTCCTATTCTACTTCTGGAGAAACGAAAGAGAGTTTCAAAACAGACTGCAGTACTATCTGAAGCAAAGAGCGGACTTCCGGCGGAAACTTTTTTGTCTGAGTGGACCATCTTCTTATGTACTATCTTTGGTTGGAACCCTGTCAAGAGTCAGCCATCTTTTTTTGAGGGGAAATGCACTTTACAAGACTGGCCCTCACTTCACGCTGGCGGGAATGGGTACCTAGCTATCTTCTTCTTCTTCATTATTATTATTATTATTATTATTATTATTATTATTATTATCATTATTATTATTATTATTGTTATTATTATTATTAGTATCATCATTATTATTATTACTATTATTATTATCATCATCATTGTTTGTTATTATTATTGTGGTAAATAACCATGTCCTTCATACAAAAACAAAACGTGGCCTACCACATTAAACACTACGGGATGAATAATTTTCTTGATTATTTTGGCGGGTCATCAATAGATACTATTAATAAATTCAGGATTTGTTTCCATTCACAACTCAGTGATGCGACCACGAATAAGAAGTTTTGTTAATAAATGTTCCTATCGTGGGAAAGTTTTTTATTGTTGTTTTTTGTTGTTTTTTTGTTTGTTTTTGGAGTGCCCCCATTTCTACCTGGCTCTTTATCTCACTCTGATTATCCTTTCAAACAAGTCAGTCGGTGGCTTTCGTGGCCTAGAGGTTAAGGTGTTCGCCTCTCATTCAATCGGTTCCGGGTTCGAATCCCGAAAGCGACGGAAAAATTGTC
>NW_004797334.1:1180117-1181320 GCF_000002075.1 Aplysia californica | reverse complement strand
GGGTCGGGTCGGGTCGGGTCGGGTCGGGTTGGATCGGGAGCGATCGCCCCTTTCGTCGCCTGCAAACAAAACGCATTTATGAGACGTGCTGACAAAATGAGTTACTTCCCACAACCCAAAAAAGCAGATATTGGCCAAAGATCGACGCTAGGGACACATTTCTAGGTTTTCTATTGATGCAATATTCATTAAATACTACATGCCTTTTGTTATTTCCTACTTCCGAATTGTAAATACTTAAACTATAAACATAATAACGTATCTATTTTCTTATATGGGGTGCCCACTACGGCTGGATCGGGCCGATCGCTCGACTTTATCGCCTGAAACTGAAAACAAACATGTTTGTTTTTTAGACGATCGAGTCGGGCGATCGACCCGATCAGTCGATCCCAGCCGTAGTGGGCACCCCGTAATAGGACTCAATTCCGAGAAGTAACTCATTTCGTCAGCACGCTTCACATTTGTTTTTGAGGCAGCTTGTCGGGCACGATCCGCTTATGCCACGATAGTCGCTTTGCGCCGCTCAATCTGTCCAGCAGACCGCCTCGACTGCACCCGATCCCCCAGTGGGCACTCCGTATTAGGCCTGAACCTATAGTGGTACATCGCTCGCACACTACGTAGTGGGAAGAGGGGGTTACACTTTTGAGTCATATTTCAAAAAGCAAAAAAGGAAATCGCTAGCATTATAGACTAGTATAATTTTATACGGTACTTCCTGAACATTTTTATTGATTTGAATCCCCGTAATTTTGCGGAGGATTTGACCTTTTTCTCTTTTGAACTGGCCCCATCCAACGTATAATAGACGAGTATACACGATACTCCCTGTATATGGGAGGAATGTTTCCAAAATGAGGTACTTCTCGCATTCTGCAAATGGAAATGGTGTCAAATGGTATATTTCAACTTCTCCTTCGAGTCCTAAGTGTCACCGTTTCATGCTAATAGGCTGTACAAACTCAAGCTATAGATCTGACGTATCTATGTCCCTGGGGCAAAAACCTGATAAGGAACTCGTTTTGTCCGTTCGCTACACATATTTTCATCAATTAATTGAAATCTCCGTAATTCTGAGTGGCAAGATTTATTTATCATTTTAGTCTCTTTTAAGAGCCAACATTTTTTTAATTTTTTATTTGGGGGGAGGGGGGGTTAATGTTTCCCGCGACACCCAAAAAGGTATAAACGGCGGATAAC
>NW_004797334.1:1176645-1179127 GCF_000002075.1 Aplysia californica | reverse complement strand
AGGGGTGGGGTGGGAGAGGGGAGGGAGGGAGAGATATTGGAAAAGGATATAAAGAAAGATGCCACTAGAGCTGCAGAGGGCTGGAGAGGGAGAGAAAAAGAGAGAGAAAGGAGAGAGAGAGAGAGAGAAAGAGAGAGAGAGAGAGAGAGAGAAGAGAAAGAGAGAGAGAGAGAGAGAGAGAGAGAGCGATAAAGAAAGAGGGATACGAACCTTTTCAATAGGGTCTCTCACGGTTTTTGAGAAATTGGGTCATCTTCGACAGGTGGTCATCCTGGACATAACATGCTAGGAGTGCTTATAAAATTATTTACTTCTCGAATTCCACAAAAGGAGACATCGATCGAAAATTGAAGCAGGTGTCAAATTAGTAGATTTTCAACTAATGACTTTTTCTTCATGTTTAACCTGCCTGCGACAGTTTCAGAGGACATGACCACCATAATAAAAAGGAGAAGATGGAGATGGATTGGGCATGTTCTGAGAAGAGAACCAGACTTTATTGTGAAGACTGCCCTCTACTGGACACCCTAAGGAAATCGCAAATGGGGCAGACCCAAAGTGACCTGGAGACGCACAGTAGAGTCTGAAATGAAGTCCTGGAATCCTTTATGGGGGACGTTGACCAAGATGGCCCAAAACAGACAGAGCTGGGGATCCTTTGTTGCTGCCCTAAACGCCAGATGGCGTAGCGGGTAGTAAGTAAGTAAGTAACTACAGTTTCATACTAACAGATTGTATAAACTCAAGCTATAAATTCGACGTATATATGTCCTTAGGGCTAAAACCTGAGAAGTAACTCATTTGGTCCGCTCGCTTCACATATGGGAGGAGTTGTAGTTCGTACATGCGATTGTCTTGGTGTCGGAACTCATTCAACTATAGGTATATGTATACATTTTTAAGGCCCATCTCCGATAGGCCTAATCCAAATAGGCCGAGAGCTTTTAAATCCCACGCAACAACAAAACTATAAAACGCCCTGTTGGGTAGATCGCGTTCCTGATAGTTTTGCCCTCGTTATTGGAAACGACACATGGACTGTCACGCACCATATGTGGATCAGGCGCTCGTCAATTTGTGGGCATAAGGAGTTATTGGTATCATCTTAAAAGTGGTTCATTTGCCTTGCTTTTGATGAAACAAATATCAATTTATCTTGAATAGAAATCGATAGAAGGAAGCTGGGTCACCAGACTTCAGAAGTAAAATTAGTGGAAAAAAATGGCCGTCAATGTTTGATGACTTCCACAGCTAGTCTTTGGAAACTGCAAGATTACATTTTTTCTTATATGGTTCCCAATGTTTTTTCATAAAATCCACGCATAAAGGTGTTTTTGAATGAACATACAAGCCAAAAAACAAAAATTCAAAAGACTTCTTAATAACTGCCTGAAAAAATGTCGATTTCTCGGATTTCATAATTTTTGACGAGCGCCTGATTTCAACACTATGCCCCACATAAAAAACTGCCTGGACGTGTCATGCTTTCTCGTGACACCACCCATTCGAGGAAATTTGCTTTGTGAACAGATACGAGGGTGTTTTTTTTTCAAACAAAGTGAGACAGTAAAAGCAACTTGCCAAGGTCGAAGTGATAGATTTATTTCACTTTTCACCTATTGCTAACAGTAGTAGTCCCTTTCTGCAGTGACACATTTTTTAAATCGGTGTATTTATATAATAGGTGATGCAGCGTGGTGGAATCAGGCTCTCGTCAATTTTTTGGCATGTAAAGTTATTGGTTTCATCTTAAAGCCTGTTCACTTGTCTTTTTTTAGATGGAAAAAAATGTCCATTTATCTTGACTGCAAGTGGAGATATTTGCAAATGAAGGAGGTGGGGATCGCCTGTTTTCAGAGGACAAATTAGTGAGAAAATGGCAACCAAAGATTGGTTATTTCCTTAGCTTTAGAGTCCGTGGTAACTGAAATTTTCCATTTTTTCTACCTTAAATCAACGTTTTTCAGAAAAATCCACACAGAAATCAGTTCTTTAATGGGCATGAAAGGTGTTGAGCCCAAAAACAAAAATTTGATTAAAATTCACAAACCTGCGGAAAAATGCAGGTTTCTTCAATTTGATTATTTTGATGAGAGCCTGATTCCACCACGCTGCCTCACATATATAAATATCGTCAGTGGTCTAGTGATTAGGCTACCGGACTCGTAATCGTGAGGTTGCGGGTTCGGGGGTTCGAACCGCAGGCCCGACATTGTGTCCTTGAGAAAGACACCTTACACAAATTTTCCTCACTCCACCCAGATGGGAATGAGTACCCGGCCATAGGTAGCGAAAGATCTTGTCAGTATGTTAGTGTTTTAGCGCCTATATAAATGGCTGCTTGTACTCTGTGCTTCCCAGGAAGTTGAGATTGTTTAAGAACGCTTTGATCAGGTCTGCTGGGGTAAAAGTATAGATTGTGAAGCGCATAGAGCTTGCTGTTGAGCGGGGATTTGCGCTATACAAATGCTATCTATTATTA
>NW_004797334.1:1172708-1175757 GCF_000002075.1 Aplysia californica | reverse complement strand
TTGTTGTTGTTGTTGTTGTTGTTGTTGTTGTTGTTGTTGTTGTTGTTGTTGTTTTCAAATCCCTTTAGCTGCGAGCATTTTGCTCTGTGCAGCGCAATGCCTCCCTCAAGTAACCACATGTCCTTGTCATCTGGTCAGCGCCAGACAAATAAAACCAACAATATTGGTTTTATTTGAATCTGATAAGATAATGTTATATACCCAAAACATTGTCTTTCTTTCCATCTGATAAGATAAGGTAATATACCAAAAATATTGGTTGTATTTCGATATCTCTGATAATGTTTTCTTTATTTCAATCTGATAAGACAATGTTTTAGATCAATACCAAAAACATAGTTTTTATTTCGATCTGTTAAGAAAATGTTAGATCTATATACCACAAATATTGGTTTTATTTCGATCGGATGCGATAATGTTCGACTGGCGTTACCAAACGTGGGCGGGACATAAGACACAGGAGAGTTCTCTCGGCGGGAGGGGAGACAACCCAGTTTCCGTATCCTGCATTATTAATTCCCCTTCCAGAGGGGGCCGGTGTTACGAGAGCAGGGAGCTGGGGGCGGATATAGACCGCTGGGCTCAGGAAATGTCACAGGAAGACAGGAACAGTGGGATGTTACCGTTGTGGTTGCGTCCATGTTGAGAGTCAATCTGAACTAAGAACGGAGTGCTGGTGTACTAAATCTGTATGTAAATCGAAGTATGCAAAGGACATTTAGATAAGGAGAAGATACAACTACAAAAAAGTATATATCTGATTTGAAAACTTCCTAAAGAAAAGAAAAACAGAGACGTGCATGTATATAATGTAAGTTTTAGTTTTAGTAGATGTTTTACGGCGCTCGCAACTGCATAAGGTCATATGAACGCCAGAAGATTAGAGGTGTTACAAGAGAGTAACAAACATAAAAAAGAAGAAGGGGAGATAAGGATGATAGATGTTTTATAGGAAAGAAGAAGCAAACCACACCAGAACATCCGCCAACCACCTGCATATGTGAGGCAGCGTGGTGGAATCAGGCGCTCGTCAATTTTTGGACATGTAGAGTTATTGGTATCATCTTAAAGCTTGTTCATTTGTCTTGCTTGGGATGGAAAAAATATCCATTTATCTTGAATACAAGTCCAGATATTTGCGAAAGAAGGAGGTCGGGGTCACTTGTTTTCAGAGGTAAAATTAGTGAGAAAATGGCCGCCAAAGATTAGTTATTTCCTTAGCTTAAGAGTCCTCGGTTACTGAAAATATCCTTATTTTTGCGCCTTTAATCAACGTTTTTCATAAAAATCCACTTTACAAACCTGCGGAAAAATGCAAGTTTCTTCACTTTGATTATTTTGACGAGAGCCTGATTCCACCACGCTGCCTCACATTATAATGTAAGCACACACAGAGAGTTGATGTACCACATGTGGTTGTACATCGAAGTACGTACACAAAAGACAATTAGACAAGCAAAGATAGTACATCACAAAAAAACAACAACAATTGAATATCTAATTGAATATAAATGGCGTCGGTGGCCTAGTGGTTAGGCTCTCGGACTCGCAACCGTACGGTCGTGAGTTCGAATCCCGTCAGGGGCCCGACGTTGTGTCCACTTTACACGAATTTTCCTCACTTCACCCAGGTGGGAATGGGTACCCGGCTATAGACAGCGAAAGATCTTGTCAGTTTGTTAGTGTTTGAGCGCTTAATCGGCTGCTTGCACTGTATGCTTCCCGGGAAGCTGAGAATGTTTCTGAGAGTTCTATAGTCTGCTGGGGTAATAATATAATGTAAAGCGCATAGAGCCTGCTGTTGGGCGGGGTTATGCGCTATACAAATGCTAATCATTATTCATTATTCATTATTATTATTAATTTTAAAAACAACCGAAAGGAAACATATGCGGAAGGCTATGCATTGATGTAATGTCAGCCCCCACTGAGAGTTGTACGAAATATGTATATAAATCCGAGGTCACAAAGGACAATTAGATCGATGTCTATGTGCAAAGATTGTCTACAAAAACTATTCTATATATGCGAGGCAGCGCGGTGGAATCAGGCGCTCGTCAAGATAATGAAAACAAAGAAATCAGCAGTTTTCTCCCTGCTTAGCAATTTTTATTAAATTTTTGTTTTTTGGCTCAACACTTTTAATGACCATTTACAAACACATTCCTTTGAGGATTTCGCTGAAAACGTTGATTAAAGGCACTAAAATATAAATTTACAGTTTCCATGGACTCTCCAGCTTTGGAATTTACCATGCTTTCGCGGCCATTTTTTCGTTAATTTTACCTCTTAAATCAGGTGATCCCAACTCTTTCAATCCAAAATATCTCCACTTCTATTGAAAATGGATGGGTAGTTTTTTTTTCATTGAAAGCAGGACAAATGAACAAGCTTTAGGATGATACCAATAACTCAATATGCCCAAAAAAATGACGAGAGCCTGATTCCACCACGCTGCCTCACATATAATTTGTAAAACTTCCTAAAGCAAAGAAAAAAGCGATGTTCATGTATATAATATCAGCACCCACAGACTGTTAGTGTACCAAATCTGTATGAACATTAGTGAGAAAATGGCCGCCAAAGATTAGTTATTTCCTTAGCTTAAGAGTCCGTGGTAACCGAAAATTTACTTTTTTTTTGTGCCTTTGATCAACGTTTTTCAGAAAAATCCACACAGAAATGAGTTCTTTAATGAAAAGTGTTGAGCCAAAAAACAAAAATGTGATTATTCACTTTGATTATTTTGACGAGAGCCTGATTCCACCACGCTGCCTCACAAATAGATCTAGATTGAAGGCCTTAAAAAAAACTCACGAAAAGAACGCACGTTCAAGAACGCCTCGTTTGGGCTTCCAACTAGGGTCATCCGGTACGAAGTCCAGCATGATACCAACTGAGCTAACGGAGCGCCCCCTTCGAAGATCAGTTCTTCGTGAAAGTGTTAGTGGGTAGCCTAAGTATCATAAGGTCGCTTTTAAGAACAAGCGGGCTAACCCAGATTTTATTTTATTTTATGTTTAATTTTATTTATTTTTTTATTTTTATA
>NW_004797334.1:1168619-1170935 GCF_000002075.1 Aplysia californica | reverse complement strand
ATATACTCCGATCTCTAGCACACGAAAAGCGACGTTTCTTACCAGAAATATGCACAAATGAAAAACGTGAATGTGCATATATATCATATGTCGTGGTGCACATCCGACTTTGTAAATATCAGATAAAGCAAAGTGTGTGTGTCTGTGTGTTTGTGTGTGTGTGTGTGTGTGTGTGTGTGTGTGTGTGTGTGTGCGTGTTTGAACGTGTATGTATATAACAGACATTACATAGTATGTAGCCTCAAATGTAAGCCTACTCTCAAAGCATATTCACTTGAAAAACAAACAAACACACTTTTATAAAACTCGTAATTACAGAAAGTTGTTAAGTTGTCGTGTTGTTCTGGGAAAGGAAACAAATCAATGTTATGGAATCATTTTTAAAAATGTTTTCGCCAATAAAGAAAAAGAAAGACGAAGAAAAAAAAAGGAAGAACAAAAGAGAAATTGAGAGAAAGACAAGACAAGTTTATTGATCCCCACAAAGAGGTTTGTTTCGTAATGACATGCCGCCACACACAAAAATGTAATAACACATTTTTAAAAGCCGTCTGCTGTTGAAGACCCCTGCAGAGCAAAGTCTTGTTTGAGAGAGCAGAGCTTGCTGTAAAGTAGTGCTGGGCGGCTAGGTTCCCGATTATTGAAAGCTAGGAATCGTAGGAATCGACTCCGAACCCAATAACTTACTTCCTGTAGAATCCGAACAGCAGAGAGTATGCGATATAACAACATCTAGCGTGAGAATGGAGACAGAGGCAATCACTCAGGCTCTCAAATGGGTCATAACAACTCGACAAGAACATGTGATCTTTGTCACAGACTCTCAGAGCACTCTGAGGAAGATATTAAGTCGGAACCTTAGAGCTGAATGGACAGAGCTCCTGAAGAAGACAACACTGAAAAAGATCACGTAGATCTTCACCCCGGGCCATGCTGGAGTCAAGGGCAATGAGCGGGCTGATGAGCTCGCTGGGAAAGCAAAACCTGAAGGAAAGCTGTGCCCTGACAAACCTGAAATTGTACGTTCAGTCAAGGAAAAACGAGAAAAAGAACAAGAAGAGACGGAATACCATCATCTTGAGCGACTTCGTGAGCTTGAATTTGGATGGGGCGCATGCAGAAGTTCTTGACTTAGTGGAAGGAGCAGAAGGCTATGGAATCAACCATTGCTTGGAACCGTCAGCATCTACACACTTCGAGATGTGCTTCTTCAGGGGACGGAGCGCTTGTGCAGTGATGTCGGTCATTCACACTAGTAAACAAGTAAACAAGTATGTTGATGTGATTTCTTCTGGTGGTTACCTGGTTGGCTCCGAACATCTTCAGGATTTAGGACAATCTTGATTTCGGAACACTACGGGGCATCAATTTTTATTTTTCAAAAATAGATTCTAAATTTTAAAAATTTATGATTTTAATTATTAAAGTAACTGGTAACCATTGGTCTACGAAGAAATAGTCCCAACTTTTCTTCCATAGCATTAATCCATTAATCGTGGGAATCGGTTCCGGATTCGATTCTTCACCCAGCTCTACTAAGGTCGGCGTAGAGAGTAAGGAGTCGGCGGAGTATCGTGTTCAAGGAAACACAGACAAGACAGGGAACAGCCATCAAAACGTGATTGTATTTGGTCTATGTTTGCTTTTTCGTCGATGGTAAAGTAGCAGCTCTACCAGAGGTATCGCCAGCGCATGATATGATGCATAATGTAAAGCTGAATGATGTTTGGTATTTATACATAATAATATGATATAAATAAACAATGTAAACTCTTGCACACAAACGCAAACAAACACACATAAGCTTACACACACACACACACGTTCGTTCACACACAAATGCACACACACACACACACACACACACATATACACACACACACACACAGACACAAACAGACACACACACACACAGACACACACACGCACACACACAGACACACACACACACACACACACACACACACATACTCACATGCATGCACACACAGACACACACACAGACAAACACACACACACAGACACACACACACACACGCACACACATACTCACACGCATGCACACACACTCACAAGCACACACATGCTCACACGCATTCACACACAGACACACGCACACACATACTCACATGCTTGCACACATATATCATAGAGATAGATAGACATTTTAAAATTGTTTGAACTATATTATATAATCTTATAGCATTTAAAGATCTAACTAACAGCCGATCGCCTGGGGACATGATAATAATAATAATAATAATAATAATAATAATAATAATAATAATGGAAATATTAATAATAGTAATAATAATA
>NW_004797334.1:1165007-1168041 GCF_000002075.1 Aplysia californica | reverse complement strand
GGGAGGAGGGGCATGACCTCATCGGTAGAGAGAAAGGAGTTGGAAAAGCAAATTAATGGGAAACAGCACCCGCTCTCTTTAATTTCTTCTCTTTTTTTTGCACAGAGGGGTTTTAACAAATTGCTTTTTGTTAGTGAATTTTCCGGACTGTTTCCATCATTCGATACGATCAGAAAGTCATTATTTTAAAACGGACGTGTTGTGAAAGCAAGAACATCAAAAGCAAAAGCACATTAACTGGGATTACTTCTTTGGTTTATGAAACCAAATGTTTTGTCGCCAAAGAGACTTAAGAGTTGTCTTGTACTGCGCCACACAATGCTAGATGAAAGCGTAAACGCTGGAACAAAGTAAAACAGATTACTTTGAGACAGTGAAGAGATGAAGGCGACGGTAATTCCAAGATGACATTTATGGACAAACCATGTACGGAAATTTCATATTATCTAAAATTGTCTCTTTTCACCTCCTTTCTGCTCTTTAGCAGATCATAGACGGAATAAAATATGTTTAAAGTGCAGTTTGTGTGTGTTTGTGGCCGTTTGAGATTTAACAGTAATCACCTCAAACCAGAGTAAATTAGAAGAAATTTAGAGGGGAAATGGCCTCGCCCCCACCATCCAGAAAAATATGTGAGGCAGTGTGGTGGAATCAGGCTCTCGTCAAAATAATCAAAGTGAAGAAACCTGCATTTTTCCGCAGGTTTGTGAATTTTTATCAAATTTTTGTTTTTTGGCTCAACACCTTTCATGACCATTTACAAACTCATTTCTGTGTGGATTTTTCTGAAAAACGTTGATTAAAGGCACAAAAAAAGTAAATTTTCGATTACCACATGCTCTTAAGCTAAGGAAATAACTAATCTTTGGCAGCCATTTTATAATAAATTTGTAATATGATGGCGCATTATCATTCAAACATTTTTGACATAGAGTGGCCAACTTGTACATAAGCTCTGCCAGGCCTACGAATAAACACTTTCCTCATTTCCCTAAACTCTCGATGTTATTCCATGTCTTCCCACTTTCCTGTACATCAATTTCTGTAACTCTTCTCCGGGACCGAACATTTGGAGCGGTCATATAATGACTGTTTACAGTAGCGAGCGCCATAAAACGCAAAAAGAACAGTTGGAAAAGTACAAAGATTGTGCACGACATTCAAAGAACGTTACTTGGTACCGTGATGACAGTTTTTGTAATTGTAGACTGCATTTTTATATCGCTTTCTCCAACGAGTGGACTCATATTGGTTTTCAATTTTGCAAGTGGTTAACCGTAACGAAACCCTTTATGTGGAGTCGGTGGCCTAGTGGTTAGGCTCTCGGACTCGCAACCGTAAGGTCGTGGGTTCGAATCCCGTCAGGGGCCCGACGTTGTGTCCTTGGGTAAGTCACTTTGCACAAATTTTCCTCACTTCACCCAGGTGGAAATGGGTACCCAGCTATAGACCGAGAAAGATCTTGTCAGTTTGATAGTGTTTGAGTGCGTGAAATCCGCAGCTTGCACTGTATGCTTCCGCCGAAGCTGAGAATGTTTCGGAGTGTTCTATGGTCTGCTGGGGTAATAATATAGTGTAAAGCGCATAGAGCCTGCTGTTGAGCGGGGATATGCGCTATACAAATGCTATCTATTATTATTTATTATTTATGTTTGAGTTTATGCGTGCATTGTTTTGTATTTCTACATAATATTACCTACCTCTTTATCGTAATAGTGGATTTCTATCAGTGAACAAGTATTTTCAAGCTGTGCGTCATTTTCTTTCAGTAGAAGATTTACTCCTTTTCCATTTTGCATGGATTTGACATATCAGTGATTTAAAAAAAATATGTTATATATTATTGTGATGTACTTTGAGCCTATCGGCGAGATGAAATTAGTCAATATAAGAGCCAACGGGTAGAGGTATTGGAAGAGAGTCGTCATCAAAACAATGCCAGATCCTCGACAGACATTATTATGCTTTTCCATCCATTCCTTAGCTGCTGCTTGCACGCTCTTAAAACAAAAAGAAAAAGAAAAGCTACATCATCCTGATTGTCCCCCGTCACCCATCTGTTTAGGCTCTCCAAGTAGGTTGCTATGGGTCTACCCCTGCCTCGTTTGCCTTCATTTTGCCAGTGAGAGCTAGATGATCGCGCCTTTTATTTCTATTTGGGTGTGTCAGAAACTACATTTGTGAGGCAGTGTGGTGGAGTCAGGCTCTCGTCAAAATAATCAAAGTGAAGAAACCTGCATTTTTTCGCAGGTTTGTGAATTTTTATCAAATTTTTGTTTTTTGGCTCAATACCTTTCATACCCATTAAAGAACTCATTGCTGTTTGGATTTTTCTGAAAAACGTTGATCAAAGGCACAAAAAAAGTAAATTTTCGATTACCACGGACTCTTAAGCTAAGGAAATAACTAATCTTTGGCAGCCATTTTCTCACTAATTTTACATCTGAAAACAGGTGACCCCTACCTACTTCCTTCGAAAATATCTCGACTTGTGTTCAAGATAAATGGATATTTTTTTCCTCCACAGAAAGACAAGTAAACAAGCTTTAAGATGATACCAATAACTCTCGATGCCCAAAAATTGACGAGAGCCTGATTCCACCACGCTGCCTCACATTTGTCTTTTCCTGATTGGTTTTATCAACGAGCAGCCAACGTGGGCTTCTTCAAGCACTGCAAGAGAGTGACAGACATAAAATAAATGAAATGTGCGTGTGTGTGTGTTTGTGTGTACGTGTGACTGTGCGTGTGTGTGTATGTAGGTGTTGTAGGTGTTGGTTTGTTGGTGTGTGTTCGTGTGTGTGTGTGTGAGTGCGTTTTTGTGTGCGTATGTGAGACTCTGTGTTTGTGTCTGTGTGAGTGTTCGCGTGTGTGTGTGTGTGTGTGTGTGTGTGTGTGTGTGTGAGTGCGTTTATGTGTGTGTGTTTGTGTGTGTATGTGTGTATGTGTGTGTGTGTGTGTGTGTGTGAGAGTGCGTTTATGTGTGTGTTTGTTTGTGTGTGTATGTGTGTATATGTGTGTGTATATATATATG
>NW_004797334.1:1162349-1164791 GCF_000002075.1 Aplysia californica | reverse complement strand
GGGAGGAGGGGCATGACCTCATCGGTAGAGAGAAAGGAGTTGGAAAAGCAAATTAATGGGAAACAGCACCCGCTCTCTTTAATTTCTTCTCTTTTTTTTGCACAGAGGGGTTTTAACAAATTGCTTTTTGTTAGTGAATTTTCCGGACTGTTTCCATCATTCGATACGATCAGAAAGTCATTATTTTAAAACGGACGTGTTGTGAAAGCAAGAACATCAAAAGCAAAAGCACATTAACTGGGATTACTTCTTTGGTTTATGAAACCAAATGTTTTGTCGCCAAAGAGACTTAAGAGTTGTCTTGTACTGCGCCACACAATGCTAGATGAAAGCGTAAACGCTGGAACAAAGTAAAACAGATTACTTTGAGACAGTGAAGAGATGAAGGCGACGGTAATTCCAAGATGACATTTATGGACAAACCATGTACGGAAATTTCATATTATCTAAAATTGTCTCTTTTCACCTCCTTTCTGCTCTTTAGCAGATCATAGACGGAATAAAATATGTTTAAAGTGCAGTTTGTGCATGTTTGTGGCCGTTTGAGATTTAACAGTAATCACCTCAAACCAGAGTAAATTAGAAGAAATTTAGAGGGGAAATGGCCTCGCCCCCACCATCCAGAAAAATTTGTGAGGCAGCGTGGTGGAATCAGGCTCTTGTCAAAATAATCAAAGTGAAGAAACCTGCATTTTTCCGCAGGTTTTTGAATTTTGATCAAATTTTCGTTTTTTGGCTCAACACCATTCATGCCCAATAAAGAACTCATTTCTGTGTGGATTTTTCTGAAAATCGTTGATTAAAGGCACAAAAAATGTAGATTTTCATTTACCACATGCTCTTAAGCTAAGGAAATAACTAATCTTTGGCGGTCATTTTGTCACTAATTCTACCTCTGAAAACAGGTTACCCCCACCTCCTTCAATTGCAAATATCGTGACTTGTATTCAAGATAAATGGATACTTTTTTGTCATCCAAATAAAGACAGGTGAACAAGCTTTAAGATGATACCAATAACTCTACATGCCCAAAAATTGGCGAGAGCCTGATTCCACCATGCTGCCTCACATTTAACTTAGATCTAAGAAATGGAACACAAAGGTGACTCTTCTCGTTTGAATGGTTCTCAAAATGTCGTGACTCATCGTGAGTAAAGAAAAATCATCTCTGTTTTGCACCTATTACAACATGCGAAATGCGATGCCTTAGAAAAGCAGTAAACAAGACCAGGCGAGACAAAATTAAGAACTCTGTAATCCGAGAAATGGTGGGCTCAAAAGATGGCAAGCTTCACGACATCCAGCATCAAAAAATCAAATTTTAATGGTTCGGACATCTCATGTCATTACCAACACACCATCCAGCACAACGTGCCTACATCAAAATATTCCTTGGCAACAAGGCAAGAGGGCGACCGAGAAAGACCAGGATAGATGGAGTCAGGGAAACATTAACCATTCACGGCATCACCCCTGACCCAAGCTCTCCGGCTGGCAACAGAGAGACGTCTCTTTCTTCCCGCAACACCCAAAAGTGTATCAGCGGCGAATAAAAATAAAAGAAAGTAAGCATCTATTGTGGTAAAAAAAAAGTGGAAGGAACCTAAGCACACCCAAGTGTTGGTCCTCCCACCGCCACTGAAATCGTCCCGTTTCGAAATCATAGACAGACAAGACACTGAACTTAACGACGCGTGCATCTGGTCACATGAACAGGGATTCAAGAGAATTCTGGAAGTAGCGTCCGTCAAAATGACAGACAGTGGGGCAGATTCGCAGACAATGAAGTTTGTTGGTGACTGAAAGGAAAGAAGACACGGGAGAGACGTATAGATAGATAGATAGATAGATAGATAGATAGATAGATAGATAGATAGAAGATAGATAGATAGATAGATAGATAGATAGATAGATAGATAGATAGATATAGAGATAGATAGATAGATAGACAGATAGATAGATAGATAGATCAGATAGATAGATAGATAGATAGATAAGCATGAGGGAAAGCAGAAAAGGAGACAGACAGACATTCAATACTATGGGTAAACAGAAAATCAATGTGTTTGATCTATCAAACGACTTAAAATTTTAATTAATAAACAAACATTTGGATGGGCGATTGTATGTTTTTAACTTACAAACATATAGGGAACGAATACACAAAGACACAGAAAAGGAAAAAAAAAGAAGAAAAGAAAAAGATACCGAACAATGTGTTAATGACACATAAAAATGAAAATGAGAGAGTGTGAAACCTTTAAAGCGAGAAGTAGGGGATTGCTTTGGTATGTAATAAGAGCGTACCTCAGAGAGAACTGAAGCCAGTGTTATAAAAAGGAAATAGGTGAGGCAATGATAGAGACTGACTCAATACGAAGAATGGGAGAGAGAGAGAGAGAGAGAGAGAGAGAGAGAGAGAGAGAGAGAGAGAGAGAGAGA
>NW_004797334.1:1159972-1161451 GCF_000002075.1 Aplysia californica | reverse complement strand
AGACACACGCACACACACACACACAACAACAACAACAACAACAACAACAACAACAACACACACACCCACATCTTTCTCTCACTCAACATAGAGCCCGTGCCATCGCAACCCCCTCTAACCCCCCCCTCCCATCTCCCCACCACTCAACCATCACCCTGTTTAAAAAACGGCAAACCGTGCCAGTGACCATGCATACATTAATAATGACTTCCATCTCCGCCCAGGGACTAGGGCTGGGCAATGAGTCGCTTTGGCAAAATCCGGATAATATGTTAGTGCACTTCTTCGGTAAATAATATGTTGTGAACCGATTCGGCAAATGGGGTAAAACCACTTTGACAAACAGGTTAGCATCACGGCAACGATTGGGTGCACCCACTTCGGCAAACGGGTCAGGAAAGAGAGTTAACAGTCTGAATTCGGATGATGTTTTATTGAGATTTATCCGGTTATCCTTATAGATTATCCGGATTTTGCCCATCTCCGCCCAGGGACTGCCCGCTATCATCAACAGATGAGAAGTCCTTGTGGGACATCATCCTCCTCCTCCGGTGCCTCGCCGACTGGTGTGAACGATTATGGACCTCCACTTCCATCTTGGAGGGACGCTCACTAATAAAATCAATCAGGAAAAGGAAATAAATGCAGATTTGGGGACACCTGAATAGACTACAAGGTCTGAACATATGGGAAGCGTGCTAACAAAATGAGTTACTTCTCGGATTCAAGCCTTAAGGAAATAGAAAAATTATGTTTGTAGGTGAAGTTTTTACAACTAATAAGTACGAAATAATAAAAGACAGGTTATAGTTAAAGAATATGTCATCAATAGAAAATCTACAAATTTGACCCTAAAGTCGATTTTTGGCCAATATCTCCATTAGTGGATAGTGAGAAGTAACTCGTTTTGTCAGCACGCCTCACATATAGCTCTCACTGGCAAAATTGATGGCAAATGAGGCAGGGGTAGGCCCAGAGCAACCTACTAAGGGAACCTAAACAGTTGTGTGACTTAGGAGAGAAAAGAGTACATAGTTTTTTAAAGAATATCAGGACAAAGGAATGAATAGAGAAATCATGAGCGCCGATGTCTGCGCAAATGTGACAATCGATGATGAGGATGATGATGATGATACACGAAAAAACCCAAAAAAAGAAGTTAAAAAGTAACAGTCATCATCATCCAGTGCCAGATCTGCGACAGACATCGGCTGTCATGGTTTTCCATTCATTCCTTTGCTTGGATGCTCTCAAAAATGTAGCAATAAACAAAGAAAATGGGAGAAGTAACTCGTTTTATCATCCACCTCCTCAACACTCACTTATCTCCCGATAATAAGAAAGTGGGCCAGTCAGCTACCATCCATACATTAATGATAGCCTCTCACCCCCTCCCCCCACCCTCACGCACTCACAACCAGTTTTAAAAAGCTGTCCCAGTTACCATCCATATATTAATGATAACCTCTCACCGCCCCC
>NW_004797334.1:1156694-1158936 GCF_000002075.1 Aplysia californica | reverse complement strand
CTCTCTCTCTCTTTCTCTCTCTCTCTCTCTCTCTCTGTGTACAGTTGTAGTGACATACTATCGTTGAGCAGAAAAGATAAACTAGACTGTACAACAAAGATCCTGAAGTGGGATAGCGAAACTAACTCTTCAGATCTGGAGATCATTTACCTTCATATGTCAAGAAAGTTGGCAGTTAGAGCAGATTAATTGATGGTAATAAATTTTATGCACGTATGAATGTAGGTAGGTAGATATATAACATGTATTTTAGTAAGCACTTGTAGGTACGCTGGTAGCTAGATAGGTAGTAAGTGGGTAGATGTGTAGGTAGGTAGATAGGTAGGTAAGTAGGTAGGAAGGGAGAGAGTTTGGGAGGCAGGTAGACAAGAAGGTAGATAGGAAGGTAGGTAGATAGACAAGGATGGATGGAGGTAGGTAGGTAGATAGGTAGATTGGTTGGTAGGTAGGTAGGTAGGTAGGTAAATTGATTGGTATGTGAGTAGGTAGGTAGGTAGGTATGTAGGTATGTAGGTAGGTAGGTAGGTGGGTAAGTTGTTCGATGGGTGGGTGAGTGGGTGGGTGGGTGGGTATTAGGGTAGGTATATGATGTGTGAGTATGTGATTATAATTAGGTACGCGACTTTATATTTTGCTAATATTGCAATTGACAAACTAACCCCAGGGCACAGGCTAATTCTAGTCAGAAACCACCATCGCAGGGCTGTACACATTTTCTGAGGTACCCTGTGACTGAAAATGAAGCTTGTTACAAAGACACAGTTAAGATGTAAAAGGCCGCTGCTGTTGTTAATGTTAATACGATAATGATAAACTCTTCCTTTCTCGTTGTATATAGCCCTAAATTCAAACCTTCTCCGAAAGTCTTAATGCTATTATGACGTGTTTTCAAAAATTTAACTTCGCTTTCGTCAGTCATTTCTATTTTCGTTCAGAAAGGCTTCTTATTCTGCCGATAGCCGAAGTTATACATCTTCTGTAGACTGGGACATTAAAACAAACGTCAGCAAATAGCGACTGTACTATATCATAGGTCGGAATAAGCGTGTCTTCTTTACCAATAAATAGATTTGCTAAAAGTGGGGAGATTACTAATGCGTGTGACAACGCTTGTAACAAGAGAAACTATGACTACTGATACCTGAAGTAACGCTTATAGAAAGAGAAACTATGCTAATCCTAAGCCTGAGTAAACATTTTCATTCTCCTGATTCGAACAAAAATTAATTAGTTCTGTTAGAAAACGTGACTGTGTCTGTTGCTGGTTGACAGATGTGGTTTTCCCCAAGGTCTCTCATTTTATTGTTTTTCTCCAGAATTCACTTCGTCACTTTTCAAAGTTAAATGAGAGGCAGCGTGATGGAATCAGGCGCTCGTCAAAGTAATGGAATCGAAGAAAACGACATTTTACTTCTCATTTGGCTTTTTGTTTTTTCAAATTTAGAATTTTTCACTCAACACTTTTTATGTCCTTTTAACAGCAATTTGAGGTGTGGCTTTTTCAGGAAAAACGTAGATTAAAGACACAAACATTGTACATTTTCAGTTGACGCTCATTTACTCTCTTTTTTTTTATCTATTAAAACAGGTGACCCCCACCTTCAATAAAAAATATCTCAACTTTTATTAAAGATAGATGGAGAATGTTTTCATCGAAAGCAAGAAAAATGACCACAGTTAAAGATGATTCCAACGACTGCATATGACGAGCAATTGACGAGCGCATGATTCCACTGCGTCGTGACTCAAATACGTGAGAGTCCAAAGCCAAAAAATATGACCAAATGTCAAAATTGGTAAGTCGTCAACTTACGATAAGGTATCATTTGTGAAGCGTGCTAACAAAATGAGTTACTTCTCTGATTAAAGCCTTGAGGAAATATATAACCATGTTTATAGGTAAAGTTTTTACAACTAATAAGTACGAAATAATAAAAGACAGGTTATAGTTTAAAAATATGTCATCAATAGAAAATCTACAAATTTGACCCTAAAGTCGATTTTTGACCAATATCTCCATTAGTGGATAGTGAGAAGTAACTCATTTTGTCAGCACGTCTCTCATATTATTGATCACAAAGGGAAACTTGCTGCGCGTGGTAGAAACATACGAGCACACGCACACGTGAATGTACTCACACACACATAGACACGTACACACATACACATACTCAAAGACACACACACACACACACACACACACACACACTCACACACAGACACACACACACACACACACACA
>NW_004797334.1:1155306-1156449 GCF_000002075.1 Aplysia californica | reverse complement strand
CACACACACACACACACACACACACACACACAAACAAACACACACACACACACACACACACACACACGTACATGCACATTCGCACGAAAAGTCATTGGATGGACATACAGAATTATGTCATTCTTGCGCAGTGAGACAAACTGCAAATCATATCGAACGGTGGAAAAACATTTTCAAAAAACAAGTATAAAACACAATTAATTACGCATGAATAATAAGATTAATGTCTAACTCTATCTCTCGAATAACCAGTAGCATAAAAGAAGACGTGACCTCAGCAGTGCTTTCTTGTCCTATCTCCATTGTTTTAAATCGTTGAAAATGTGACTTCTTCTTAATTAAGCTCACTCTTTGTTATGAACTGTTTTCATTGTTATATTAAAAATGTAGATAGCACAAGAAAGAACTGAGGCCGCGAATACTGCTTTCTTTCTACTTTAATCACGTGAGAAGAACAATAAAAAACAAATTTGGAATGCTCGACATCTGGTCAGCTCTCATCACATGCGCTTTGCACAGGGAAAAGAGGTGGTCGGAGCAGCAACACCAGACGGGCTGACATCATTTAAATAAGCGGAATTACATTACGAGTTACGTCATAGCTTAATTTAACGCGAGATCCACAAATCCTCCCTCTGTCGAGGAGTGAAGTAAAACTAGCACCACAAGGGTCATAATACCGCGATCTTATTTATCTCTGGAGGAAAATTGTTTTCCTTTCTCTTTCCTCGTTCCTTCTAATGCATCCTCACCCCCCCCCCCTCCTCCTTCACCTCTCACCCACCTCAAATGCAACCGCCACCCATCCCCTCCCCCCCCCCCATCCCCCCCCCGTCTCCATCCCCCCCCCCACCTTCCCCCAAACGACCTGACCCATTCGACCACCCTCCGCTATGGGCTCTATGTTCGTCGTCGTTGATTCAAACACCCAAACTCCGGTTTAATCCAGTTCTTGTGACTCTGGTGTCGAAATCGACCTCACCCTCGTCCAACTTCCGGAAGGGAACAATCAACATCCGACATGGCTAATGTCATAGACTTGTACACCTTAGACCGTGCTCTGTCATGGCCGACAATTTTTTCCCCTCTTCTTTCCCTCCCTTCTATAAAACTTCTCGGCTAAGCGTGCTCTGGAATGGGGGT
>NW_004797334.1:1145375-1155206 GCF_000002075.1 Aplysia californica | reverse complement strand
TCTCAAGAGGTCCGCACGAACATTTAAAAGGTCGCGGGTTCAAATCCAGACGGTCACGGAAAATGTCCTTCTCTAAAAATGTTCGTCTTTCATCTCTTTTCCTTTTCTCTAATAATGTTCTATCGTCTGCTTTCGTCACCACTTTCTGCCCCCATCCCCTCACCTCTTTTAACCCCTTCTTTGGGCTCCTGGCTCTTTCTGCTGCCTTTCTACTGTACTGCTACTCCTTGGATCCTTCTTACTGCTGTTTTTCAGCCATACCCCTGATCATAGGGTAGGTAAGATCTAACTCGAATAAGAGCAAACAATCTCCGAGGTCCCCGTTACAAATTGCATACGTTAGAGATCCCGGGTACCTTTGAATGAGAGGCGAACTCCTTAACCTGCAGACCACGAGAGTCCCCCTTTTGCGATTTGATGGAGCCATTAGCAGATGCACAGCCTGACTGATAGGTTAGCAACACAAACAATGCTCACTGAGGGTGTTGACGGAGAGGCAAAGCTCTGCCTGACGTTTTGGCCGTTTTGGTCAGCAGAAAAGATTAATTAATGTACTATCAGTTCTATCAAAATCGTTAGATGGCTCGGAGCCGAAGTCCAGATTTTCAAAGAATTACAGGCAAAAAAGTTTGACATATTGCTACCTTAGAATTACAAAGTTTTGTCTGACTTGTATGGCCGTTTTGAGTTACTAAGACCATGCATGAAGTCGGTCAGAAACCAAATTTCTAATGTTCTACTGGTTCTATCATAATCGTAAGATTATTTGGAGTTGTTTTCAAGATATCCAAAAAAATGCATTTTAAAGAGATTGACATGTTGTGAAACCAAAACATTTTAACGTCAAATTTCTCAAAACTAGGTATTGAGCAGACACAACTTTGTAATAGTTTTAAGGGAGGGATATTCCGACGGTCAAAATTCATTAATATTATTATTTCAGGTTCAAACCAGCATGCGTTGCCTTCAACGAAAACGTTTCTATTCCGATATCTTGGATCAGATTTGAATATTGGATTTTGTTCTGATGTTCCTTCAAATTATATTTATCACGTGAAACCGATGGAAACAGAGTAAAGGTTATGTTTTTTTATTTACTTTACTTTTACTTTTTCCTTCCTCTGGTATCCTTAGGATGTCGAGGGGAGGTGCAAGTTTCGGTCCCGTGCTAGGTGGGTAGCGTCTGTGATAGATAATGTTATGTTGTCCCAGAACCTTTTTTTACCCCATCCAGCCACGTCTTTTTTGGTCTTCCTTTTATTAGCGGCCATATATTGACTTAAATATGTGAGGTGTGCTGACATGTTGAGTTATTTCTTGGATTTTAGCCCTTTGGACACAGACAGATGAATACAATTTAAAGCTTTGGTTTGCACAATTTATTATACGAGATGATAAACACTTGTTTAACTTTTAAAAGAAAATGACATCAGTTGAAAATCAACAAACTTGATGTGTCTTTATTCGTCCTACATCCCCGTAGGTGGAGTGCGAGAAGTAACTCATTTTGTCAGCACCACTCACACAATTTGACATGACATACAGTAAAACAGTCAACGTTACACGATACAAAAAAGAATCAATCAATAAAATGTCATTTGCTTTTTTTAATTATTTTTTTTTACTGAAAAGACACTTCTGGGTTGTTTTATCCAATAATTAGAACATTTGCAATGTGGCAATTGGTGTGAAAATGCCTCCACTGCATAATCCGTTTAGAGTAAAATAAGCCCTTGAACTTCCACGCAAAAGGTGTGACTTTCCTCTTCCCGGTGGAAGAATGTTTCTCTTTTTCCGACTTACACTGAGCTGACCCTCTTAGATATGATCGCTTTTAAGGACAAGCGGGCTAACCCAGATTTCGGGGGTGGGAGGGGGGGGGGGTTCCAGACACACCCTATAGGAGAAGTTTGGTTTTATTGGTGTGTATATTTGTTTTGTTATATAGAAAACTCTACTTGTCTTTTAAAGAAACTGAACAGGGGCCTAAAAATTTACCCTTGATTTTCTCAAAACAGCATTTTTAGGGATAGCCGCCTTGGATTAAGAGCGAAAAGTAGAATAAGGCGCTCGTCAACTGTGAGGCAGCGTGCTGGAATCAGGCTCTCGTCAACTGTGAGGCAGCGTGCTGGAATCAGGCTCTCGTCAACTGTGAGGCAGCGTGCTGGAATCAGGCTCTCGTCAACTGTGAGGCAGCGTGCTGGAATCAGGCTCTCGTCAACTGTGAGGCAGCGTGCTGGAATCAGGCTCTCGTCAACTGTGAGGCAGCGTGCTGGAATCAGGCTCTCGTCAACTGTGAGGCAGCGTGCTGGAATCAGGCTCTCGTCAACTGTGAGGCAGCGTGCTGGAATCAGGCTCTCGTCAACTGTGAGGCAGCGTGCTGGAATCAGGCTCTCGTCAACTGTGAGGCAGCGTGGTGAAATCAGGCTCTCGTTAAAATAAACAAAGTGAAGAAGCCTGCATTTTCCCGCAGGTTTGTGAATTTTTATCAAATTTTTGTTTTTTGGCTCAACACCTTTCATGCCCTTTAAAGAATTCATTTCTGTGTAGATTTTTCTGAAAAACGTTGATTAAAGGCACAAAATGGAAATTTTCAGTTACCACAGACTCTTAAGGTAAGGAAATAACTAATCTTTGTCGGCCATTTTCTCACTAATTTTTCCACTGAAAACAAGTGACCCCCACCTCCTTCATACGCAAATATCTCAACTTGTATTCAAGATAAATGGATATTTTTTTGATCTAAATAAAGACAGGTGAACAAGCTTTAAGATGATACCCATAACTCTACATGTCCAAGAACTGACAAGAGCCTGATTCCACCACGCTGCATCACAATTTTTTGGGGCATCTGGAGTTATTGGTATCATCCTATAGCTTGTGCATTTGTCTTTCTTTGGATGCAAAAAATATCCATTTATCTTGATGACAAGTCAAGATATTTGCGAATGAAGGAGCTAGGTCACTTTGTTTCAGAGAAAAAAGTAGTTAGAAAATGGCGACCAAAGATAAGTTATTTCCTTAGATTTATCGTCTGTGGAAACTGAATTTTTTTTTTTGTGTGAGTTCTTTTAATCAACGTTTTTCAGTACATTCCTTACAAAATTGTGTTCTTTAAGCGGCATGAAAGGTGCTGAGTCCAAAAACAAAAATTCGATAAAAATGAGCAAACCTGCGAAAAAAAAAGCCAGTTCTTCACTTTGATTATTTTGACAGACCTGAGTGACCATATTAACACCATCAAAAACAAAGAAGATATATTTATCTTGGGAGACTTAAATGGCAGAGTTGGACGAAGAAGAACCCCCTGGGAAGAGTACTTGGGACCCAACAGCGATAAAGATAGAGACTGCAACAGCAATGTAGAAATGATACTAAACATATGCGCTGAGCACAACATGATGATTACGAACTCATTTCTCCAACATAGACAAAGCCAAATCAAGATCTGGTACAAATGGAGTGACCTGAACCATGCATCACAAATTGATTTCATCCTGATGCGCAGAAAACAAAGACATCAGCCAAAGATTCGAGAGCGGTTCCAAACTACTTCATCGGCACAGACCACAGACCTGTTGATACTTACTCTCACAACCTGTGGCGGTGGGTAGTGAAGAGCTCACGGGTTTGAGCCCCTACCCCCTCCCCAACCACCACCCCCAACTCTATCCCAAAGTAAAGGAAAGTTTCTCCATAATGAAATAAGCAGTTGAAACCGTTATGACCGCACGCAATGAACGCAGAGTTATCAACTTGGCGGCTTTCTCGCTTATCCAATCACTGTTGTCACCGCTTACAAGTATAGTAACCCAGCAGCCAATCAAATGTCTTTATGGCTCAGTGAAGATGAGCCCTTTTCCCACAGCCGGTCCTTAATGAAACTCTTCTTGTAAAAAGGTAGAAGACTGCGAAAAAATAACACTGTGCCGAGGGCTCACGCTCTCCTAGCCCTGACAATGGGGTGAAAGTTTACGACACACTCCCCCCCCCCCCCCCCACTGACACAGAGATACCTATGCACTCATTGGTTCTTTGTTGGGTGCGTTCAACTTTCTCGACTACACGGCCTAATCCAGCTCATAGAAGTATTAGGTTTGAAGTGCTGTGTGTGCATGTTTGTGTTTGTGCCGCTGAGATTTAACAGTTATAAATCAGGTCGAACTACTTTAAGGCGACTTTTTCATCACACAAAAACTAATTAGAGGAAAGTTGGAGGGGAATCGGCTTGGTCCCCACCATCAACAAGAATTTATCTAAGAACAAAGAGATGGAAAACAAAGGAAACTCATCTCGTTTGAAAGGTTCTCAAACTGCCTAACAACGTAAAGCAAACAAAGAAGAACAGGGGAAAAACCAGGACTAACCTAAGAAAATTGGAAGAACCAGACATCAAGAAAACAGTCGAGGATGGCATTACCAAGGAGTACTATAAACTGTCACCTGAGATCAAGGACATAGAAGACGAATGGCAAATATTTTAAAAATCCCTCTCAGAAATAATGAAAAACAGTTGTGGCACCAAATGAATAGGTGGAAACAAAGGCAGAACAACATGCTGGTGGAATGATGAAACCAAAGAAGCAATTAGAATGAAAAAGAAGAAATTCAAGAAATGGCAGAAGTCAAAGACCGAAGAAGACTATGTACACGGGCGAAGCGTCTTTATAATCAAATAATCACTGCTTCCCTTTCTAATTTTGAAACATTGTCGCAGTCAAATTCACCCAAAGACGAAACCTCATAAATTAAATGTAAAGAGACGTTCATAATCACCAATGAACAATAGACTATGCCTAACCTTCATTGCCACAGAAATAGCCTGTTCGCCCCTATTGGGCCACTCCATAAGCAGTCACAAGCTTTGATTAAGTAAGCTTAAAGTGAGGCTGGAAGAGTCTACCAATAGAGTTGAAGGGAACATGTGCATAGCAGTCAAAACTGTTTCAATGTCGCATATACCCTGTTCACCACTTTCGAGCCACAGTTATAATCAACCACACCCGCTGATTATGTAAGCTAACTATTACACTGATCGAGTCTACCTCACATATATGAGGGGAACTAACTCCTAATAATCTCTTGACTGCTACAATTGCTTTTTTTCCCCTCGACTTTTTAACGCCATATAATCAGATTGTGACCTCGATTATGACACCGGGTCCTGCCCGCGAAAAGCTGGACAAAAACAGCCAAATGTGAAATTTAAAAAATAAAATAATTGGCATGCTCTACCAAAATGTTTCGGCTGTCTGGTATAACATGCCACTGTAGGCCTAGTACTGACATCTCTGCTTCTTTCCTTGGTGTTCGTGTGTTCAAATCTAAAGTTAAATTTAAGGTTAGTTAGAATTAATATTTAATGAAATACTTTCCCGATTATTTTAGCGGTTGAATATGCATGCAACATGAATTCAGGATTTGTTTTCATTCACAACTCAGAGTTGCAGCCTCCAGTGCCAGTAAGATTCTTGTGACTTGTGTGAGTGTGATATCTCCAGACCCTCTCTGGTCACATCTCACTTTGATTACACTGTCAAATAGGTCAACCTTCGCCCCTGACTATTTAGAATACAGGAAAGCGAGAAGAGAGACCAAAAGAATCATCAAAACTGCTAAAGAAAATGCATGGAAAAATTATGGAGAGAAACTGACCAAAATCTGCAAGGAAAGCCAAAGAGAATTTTATAAAAGTGTGAACAGCAATCGGATAAGGAGAGACCCATACAACCAGACATGCATTATAAACGACAAAGAGGGAAACGCCATTCTCGGCAAACATGCAATTATTAAGAAAAGATGGGAAAATTACTTCCAAGAACTGCTCAACCCAGACGTTTGCCACGGACAACAAGTACAGTTCCAACCATCATATGGAGATCAAACAGAAACACCAATACTTCCCAGTGAAATAGAAAAGGTACTCAAGACCAGCCCCAAGAAAAAAGCCCCTGGACCAGATGACATCACAGCGGAAGCCATAAGAGCTTGTGGAAAAACCGGTATACTGTGGCTGAGGCGAATTTTCAACAGAGCCTAGGAACGAAGGAAATGCCCAGGAGGCTGGTAGAAAGCCATAGTGGTACCATTATGGGGAAAAGGGCAACAAACGCGACTGCACAACATATAGAGGCATCTCATTGTTAAGCCACTCAGGAAAAATGTATGCAAAGATACTATAGCAGCGCATAAAGAGAGAAATCTGAGCAAAGCTCAGTTTGGATTCCGAAAGGGAAGAGGATGCACGGATGCCGTATTCGCATTACGACAGATAAGCGAGAAAACAATCGAACACAACAAAGAATCCAACATCGTCTTTATTAACCAGGAGAAGGCTTTGATAAAGAAAACCATGTAAAACTCTGGAGGACTCTCGAAAAGTATGGCGTCAGAGGACAAATGTTAGATAATGTCAGAGATCTATATATACCAACAGCAGAAGCTCAGTAAGAACGAAGGAATGCAATACAGACTGGTTCAAAGTAAGATCTGGAGTACGACAGAGATGTATTTATCTCCCCTCCTGTTTATAATATATATGGACACAATAACGCAAGAAGAAAACCAAAGCCCAGAAAGCCTAAATGAATTTCTGTTCGCAGACTACCAACGTCTTATTCCTCATGACCAACGAAGCCTCCAAAATCACACTACCGAACTCAACATCTGTGAAAAATCCAACATAAAATAAAGCACATCAAAAACAGAAGTTATGAAAGTGAGCCGAAACCATAGTCCCCTGAACATCCATGTCAATAGCAAACAACTAAAACAGGTGATGGAGTTTAAATATCTTGGCAGCACTTTTTCTGAATCCATAGACAGAGAAAGAGAAATGCGAACTCAAAAAGCCAACGCTGTCACCTACCTGCTCGCATCCCTCCTATCTCATCCAAACATCTCCATGGACACAAAGAGACAGCTTATCACCCCAATATTCATACCAACATTATGGTACCAATGCCAGACCTGGACCTTAAGCAAAACCCATGAAAGCAAAATCACTGCTTACGAAATGAAATGTCTCCGCAAAACCCTTAACATCACAAGACGAGACAAGCAGAGAAATGAAGATGTAAGAGCAGCTATCGGCACTGAGTCCTGCCTGCGTTACATAGAAAGACAGAGGATAAAATGATTTGGCCCGCTGTTACGCATGAGAGCCTACAACACCAAGCACTCGGGCTACAAAGGAAGAGGAAAGCCACGCAACAGGTAGATCGAGGGGTCAAGGAACCCTGAGAAAACATAACATCACAACTGAAAGAGCTGCAGAGCTGGCCTACAATAGAAAACTGCATCTCCCCTCGACGCTTAACGGCAACAGAGGATGAAAAAGTAAAAGTAAAAAGTAAGATTATTTTGACAAGAGCATGATTACACCACGTTGCCCCACATATATTGGAAGCAGCCTACCTCCTAACATTTTGGAAAATTCTATCTTCTGTAACTACAAAGAAGTATCCATTTTTGTCTCTGTAGAATACGGCGCAAATTCACTGTCTGTAAAAACCATACGGCGTTCCAGTGGCTGTGCCACACTTCGAGAAGTATGGCACTTACACAACCAAAATTGAGTCGATAGTGCCGTAAAACACCCACTGAATCCAAAAAAAAATCACATTTCGAATAGCTTAGAATAAAGGGGTAGTAAATCGTGAATATTGAATTACAGTCAAGTCGAATGAGTACAGCTCGAGTTTACGATAGACCAAGCTCATCGTGTTTGTAAAGGCGTATTACTTCCTTGTTTGAACTGATATTCTATTTTGTTTGTGGTTTGGCTTGTTTTTTTATGGTGGTTTTTGTTTTCTTGGTGGCAGAAAGTGTCAACGCCGTGAAAAATAATATTAAATCAATAAAAACTGTGATATTTATCCCCGTGATTATTTTTCACTAGTCGCTCTCAGCAGGAAGGTGGATCAGCTGCTGCCCTGGGTTCATCCGACCTAGCTCGGCCAACGTCCAGTACAGGTGTTTAGAACTGAATTTTTTTTAAAAGAATAATCTAAATTGGATTTTAGATTTTCCTAGATTTTTCACTTTTAGATAATGTTGCTGAATCGGTTAAAAGCAACCTGAAGCTCCTACTTTTACAAACTGGGGTCGACTTTTAGTAGTATCTTGAAGCTTAAGATTAAATCTATTTCCGTTGTTTTTGTTCTTTTTCTGTACACTTTTTCACTCACACAAAAGGAAGCAACAAATTAATTACTCGAAATGGAACCATATTCATTCATGGCGTGGACCTTCGTGATTTTTATTAGCTGTAAGGGACCGTAAAAACACACGCAGGTATACATTTAAAAAAAATTAAATAATATATTACTCTCATTAAAATTCAATGTGAAAAAAAGAAGTCAAGCTGACAAAATGAACATTCACGTCAGATGCATCATTCAACTACATGCTGGAATTTAATTACAAGACATTTGGAATTATATATAGATACATACTATAAGAACAACAAACTTTGAGGAGAGCCTGATTCCACCACGCTGCCTCACATATGTTTAGGATGACGTCCTTGCTTACACAGCCTTGGGAAAATTTCTTTTTTTTTCTTTTTTTCAAACGTACCTCAAAAGTCAGTGGCACAGTTTGATTTTGTTATGTTTTGCTCATTATGTTTTTATTTCTTTTTGTTTATCTGGTGTTTTCTTTAACTAAAAGAAAAAAATAGTCGAGGTAGTCAAACCGATCCAATGTTCTACTATATTATCGACTTTTAAAAAATACGACTATTTTCAAAATTAATGATAATATGTTGGGTTTTTGGGTTGTTGTTTTGTTCCTTTTTCAACGATTTCAAGCTGGTGTAAGCCACCGATAAAATCTGACCAATGTTAAATGTGAGGCAGCGTGGTGGAATCAGGCTCTCGTCAAAATAATCAAAGTGAAGAAACTTGCATTTTTCCGCAGGTTTTTTAAATTTTTATCAAATTTTTGTTTTTTGGCTCAACACCTTTCATGCCCATTAAAGAATTCATTTCTGTGTGGATTTTTCTGAAAAACGTTGATTAAAGGCACAAAAATTTTAATTTTCAGTTACCACGGACTAAGGAAATAACTAATCTTTGGCGGTCATTTGCTCACTAATTTTCCCTCTGAAAACCCCCACCTCCTTCTTTTGCAAATATCTCGACTTGTATTCAAGATAAATGGATATTTTTAAATCCACATAAAGACAAGTGAACAAGCTTTACAATGATACCAATAACTCTACATGCCCAAATATTGACGAGAGCCTGATTCCACCACGCTGCCTCACAAATATAGCACAGGTCAGCACACATTTTGCAGCCTTAGGTTTGTGATGTGTTTTAAGCTCTTTCGGAGTCGCGGGTATCAGAAATTGTTTTATAGTGCGGTCTAAAATTCGTGGATCAATTCATCGTCAAATAACTTTATAACGGGTGAATCAATGTCAGCCATACATTGCACAGCAGTTTGTGTCAATTTGTCTTAACTTAATCATATTAGATTAAAATAACCCGTTTTTTCCATAAATGCATATAAAATACTATAGTGGGGGCAAGAAAGACATACGGGAAGAAAGGCTGAAATCCAGAAAGACAGAAAAAATAGAAATAGAAAGAAAAAAATTGTAGAAGAAAAGAGGATGAGATAGGAAATGCAAGCAGACGAGACAGACAAGACACGCAAACAAGACCGACAGACAGACAGACGGACGGCAGACAGACAGACGGACGGCAGACAGACAGACGGACGACAGACAGACAGACAGACGGACGAACAAACAGCGTAAGAGGAACAGTCTTATGATTACAGAGACAGAAAACTACACGCTATATGTGGGTGGGTGGGTGG
>NW_004797334.1:1139488-1142660 GCF_000002075.1 Aplysia californica | reverse complement strand
GGTCGCCTGGTCTCAAGGGTAGAATTAGCGAGAAAATGGCCGCCAAAGTTTGGTTATTCCCATTGTTTGGTAGGCCGTGGAAACTGAACATTTACATTTTTGTTTCTTTAATCAACTTTTTTTTCTCAGTAAAAAGAACCCAGAAGTGTGTTCTTAATTGGACAAAAATGTTTTTAAGCCCCAAAATTCCCCAAAATTTGATAAAAATTACCCGACTTGCAGAAATATGCCAGTTTCTTCAATTGTGAGGCAGCGTGGTGGAATCAGGCTCTCGTCAAATTTTAGGCATATACAGTTATTGGTATCATCTTAAAGCTTGTTCTTCTTTATTTGGATGAAAAAAAACATATTATCCATTTATCTCAAATACAAGTCCAGATATTTGCAAAAGAAGGAGGTGGGGTCACCTGTTTTGAGAGGTAAAATTAGTCCGAAAATGGCCGCCAAAGATTTGTTATTTCCTTAGCTTAAGAGTCCGTGGTAACTGAAAATTTACATTTTTTGTGCCTTTTATCAACGTTTTTCAGAAAAATCCCACAGAAATGAGTTCTTTAATGTAGATGAAAGGTATTGAGCCAAAAAAACAAAAATTGGATAAAAATTCACAAACCGACAGAAAAATGCAAGTTTCTTCACTTTGATTATTTTGACGAGAGCTTGATTCCACCACGCTGCCTCACAATTTCATAATTATGACGAACTCCTGATTTTTCATCCCGCTACCATGTGATCATTTGGGAAGATGGCTGCTACGATCTGACCATTTAGGGCTACCCCAGTGTGCGTGGGGTACATCCGTGCGTTATGGATGCAGACGAGAGATGTCTTGATGGAATGTCCTTGACGTTCGGCTACTGCACTCAAGCCTCTAGTGTTGAAAATGATGATGATGATGATGATGATGATGATGATGATGATGATGATTATGATGATGATGATGATGATGATGATGACAGTTTTTTGGGGAAATTCTACAAGTCTCAACCACGTTTTTTATTCTCTGCTGTTTACAATGATGATGATGATGATGATGATTGTTAATATTATTATTATTATTAGTAGTAGTATTAGTATTATTATTATTATAATATTAAATATTATTAGTATTTACTATTATCATTGTAATGATAATTATTATTATTATTAATATTGTTACTATTGTAACTATTATTATTATTGTTGTTATCATTATTATTATTATTTTTTTTTTTTTTTATTGTTATTATTATTATTATTGTTATTGTTATTATTATTATTATTATTTTAAAATAGTATTACTCTTTGATATTATTTATAAAAATATTATTACTATTTTTTATTATTAATTTAAATGTTATTATTATTTATTATTATTAACATTTTATTATTTTTGGTTTATTATTTTTATTATTATTATTATTATTATTATTATTACTATTATTATTATTATTATTATTATTAATATTACACGACAAAATACCCGTTCTACGGACGGAGAAATCGTGTAAGCTAAGTGGTTTACCTGGTGCTGAACATGATTGGACGGGTTCACTTTGTTGAGCAGATAGGTTGATAGTAGATAACTGTAGGACTTACTTTGACGCTCGGTTACAGCACTCAAGCCTGTAGTGTTGAAAATGATGATGATGTTATATTATTATTATTATTATTATTATTATTATTATTATTATTATTATTATTATTATCAATATTACACTACAAAATACCCTGATTGACCTGATACGTCTATCTCAAAATACAAAATTAGAAAAGGATTGACATTGTCTGGAAGGAGCATAAATTCTCTAAGAACCTAGATAGGTTTCAAACTGCCAGATCCATGTGCTATGAGCACAAACTTACAGATACCAGAGTGTGAAAACAACGTGCAGGAAGGAACAAGCAACGAAAGCAACGAACGGCTGATAGGCGACTAGCCTGACCACAGCCGTACTTCATACTACTACTACTACTACTACTACTACTACTACTACTACTACTACTACTACTACTACTACTACTACTACGAAAGACAGACACTCTCTAGTTCACTTTCCGCCTTCACTTTCAAATAGGTTTCGACAGATGTAAAAACATCCGGGTCGTCGGCATTTAAACATGGATTTCATAGCGAATCAAACGTGGGTCAATCAAAAACACGTCTTCCGGTCCCATTATGGCAGAGATGCAGGTTTCGACGGCAATGTGATAATTATTTCAGAAACTGATTTAATTACACAGCGCTTATCAAGCTTCTAAAATAGCCCCACGCTGGACAGTTGGCTAACGTTTGTGTGATGTGTATTTTCCCGAAACGATTGGTATTGTCCCAAAAAAACCTTTGTGGACAGAACTTTGGCCCTACCTTTTATTATAGTATGATGATTATTGGTTTATTATTACTATTGGTAATGTAATTTTAATACTCATAATAATAGCTTTGACATTTTCACAGCAAATAACTCTCTTCACAGAGCACAGGCTCTGGGTGATTTATAAAGTTCAAGTAGCGACACATAAGCAGTGCATTGCATTTTGACTAAAAAGATCTAGATTGACCTGATACGTCTATCTCAAAGAGTGATTACAACTGCCAATTTCCCAAGAAGGATAAATCGTGATCTACAGCCATAACTCATGTTTAAAAAATCTTTCTCTTTAATCTAAAAACAGAAATAACTTGCGCTGACTTCTGAATTAATTATTGAAAATTGATCCCTCTTAATTATGAGTGTTGCACTACAGACCCCAGAATGATAGTGTGATGTTGGTTGAGATCGCCAGAGATCAGCTGGCGTAATTCTGTGGATGACTCCGGTTCGAAACCCAACAGGTGTTCTCCAAGTCGGTTTGTTTGGGGTGTTGTCAATGTTCTCTGTCCTCGTTTTAAATCGGAGAAGGACACGAAATTCTCACTTCAGCCCTTTTTGTACATTTGACAGGGTATACAATACCGTAACATACCACACCATAGCTTACCGTACCATACCACACCATAGCTTACCATACCATACCACACCATAGCTTACCATACCATACCACACCATAGCTTACCATACCATACCTTACCATACCTCACCATAGCTTACCATACCATACCTTATCATACCACACCATAGCTTACCATACCACACCTTATCATACCACACCATAGCTTACCATACCACACCATAGCTTACCATACCATACCTTA
>NW_004797334.1:1138210-1139038 GCF_000002075.1 Aplysia californica | reverse complement strand
ATACCATACCTTATCATACCACACCATAGCTTACCATAGCATACAATCCCATACCATACCTTATCATACCACACCATAGCTTACCATAGCATACAATCCCATACCATACCTTATCATACCACACCATAGCTTACCATAGCATACAATACCATACCATACTATAGCATACCATAACATACCATAGCATACCATAGCTTACCAAACCACACCATACCACACCATAGCTTACCATACCACACCATAGTATAGCATAATATACCATACCATACCATGCCATACCACACCTTAGCTTACTATAGCATACCATAGCAAACCATACCATACCATACCATAATAATATACCATACCATAGCATAGCATACCATACTATGCCATGCCATTCCATACAAATACCACATCATACCAAAACATACCATACCATACCATACCATACCATACCATACCATACCATACCATTCATAACCATATCATTCCATACCATATCATGCCGCACCATACCATCCCATACCACCATGCACTTTACCATACCATACGTCCATCTTTCATTTTATATCTTAAAATATAAAAAAACACACAAAAGACTAATGAAGAAATGAATGCCAATGAACTCTACACCCCACCTCCCACTCCTCTCCCCCTGCTGTTTCCCCTTTCTTAAAAAAGAAGGCAATTACTTTCTGAATGTTGGGGCTTTATTGGCTTCCTGAAAGGTTTTCCTGATGCGTCCATCTCGGCTCTACGTAGTCGGTGGTGATATTTGAAGCCTCTTTCTGTACCCTGAGGTAAATCTACATTTCTGCCAACTCTGTCCTCTGCCCCCTACCCCCC
>NW_004797334.1:1122439-1137558 GCF_000002075.1 Aplysia californica | reverse complement strand
TCTTCTTCTTCTTCTTCTTCTTCTTCTTCTTCTTCTTCTTCTTTTTCTTCTTCTTCTTCTTCTTCTTCTTCTTCTTCTTCTTCAAAGGGCCGTTTGCGGGATAAGGGTAACAGCCTAAGCATTCCACATAACAACAAATATGTCAGTCACCTCATGTTCATCGCGTGGAAACGAAGTCAATGAGACGATAATAGAGTGATAATATAAGAATTAAAGTTTTGTTTGGTTTTATTTTGTTTTCTTTACAGCGTGACGTCAATGTCTAGATGTGTTTAACATTCTTTGGGCAATTTGGAGGGAGACGGGGTAGTTGTTTGGGTCTTTTTATCTTTAAAACATAGTAAGACTAGTTTACTCTTTTTACCATGTCTATCTTGCAGGTTTTGTTATGTTCAAACTGTTGATAGCACACGTTCCTTTTTGAGAAATTCAATATCAGTAGCCACTTTTGTCTTCTAAGATACACGAGCTGAAATCAATCCAAAAACTTTACACGTAATGACTTTAAAACGATGTATCGCAGGTGGCAGGGGGGAAATACAAGTTGAAATTTGATGAGCCGCATGTACACACACACATACACACACACATACACACACACACACACACACACACACACACACACACGGTTGGAAGTGATCTCAGACTGTAAGTCATTTTCTCGGACACCGAAAGTTGAGAATGCTCGGGTTAAAGGTTTGTTGTGTAAGATGTTGGGCTCACTTTCACACCTTCACCTATCCCGTAGACTGGATGTCCGTCGGGCACTTTTGAAGATTTTGCCACCAGCTTCCTCCACTCCGTCCTGTTTTCAGCTTTCCTGAGCGTGTATTTGAGTTCCAGGCCTGTCCATCCCTTGATTTTGTCCTTCAAATTCTTCTTCGGTCTGCCTCTGTTCCCTTTTCCCTGGACGCTGCCTTGCAGGGTCATCTTGGCAAGGCCGGATGAACGGGTGATGTGTTCATACTATCGCAGTTTCCGTTTCCTGAACAAAGTGAGAAGGTCAGCATATTATGGTCCAATTTCAAGTTTGGCTAAGTATACTATAAAAACAGAGTTGCCTTTTTCTCCTCACCAGATGAGAGACGTAGAATGTTCTATTTCACTAATCCTTTAGACAGTATTCCTTTTGGTATATCTTTGGTATCACAAGCTATCTACTCCAGGGTTGTATTCTTCACTTTTTAGAATACGTTTAGTTCGAAGATCGCTTTGAAACTTTCAGTATTTCTCAAAATATCATTTTGACAGACTGCTATGCAAAGCGTACGGATTGGATTAACGAGTAAATTAATTTCTCTTTGGAAAGTGGTGGCACAGAGTTCCCCACGTCGTATGGATACGATAGCAAAACACGACGTACGGATAGGGTTAAATATGTATGGCCCTACCTCTAAAGTTATCCGCTTCCGTCTAAGATTAAACCTGACGTAAAACGTGTCGTTTTTAGCAGCGCGTTTGCTAATACAAAGGGATGTATTATTATTAAATTAAATCCTCAACTTAAGACCTGCACCCACCTACACCCCTCGACCGCCGCCTCCTCTTCCCTTTTTTTCCACCATCCTTTTTTAAAAAAACCTTTAAAAAACACGTAGAAAAACAACTAGCAACGCTTTTCTAAATTAATGCGTGTGAAATTACTCGATAATAAAGAACTTAGATAACAGTATGAATAAAGACACCATAAACCAAACCTCTAGCCTGACAGCGACCACAAGCCACATTTCCAGTAACTCTGCTGGCGCTGTAAGCCTTTCTAAAGTTGTCTGCTTCCTTATCAGATTAGGTCTGACGTAGATGCGATAGTAATAGTTGTGTGTTTCTAAAAGAGGATATTTTTTTTCATAACGATACCTTACCATGACTGACAAACGTGTCAGGCTTTGTTTGGGGGGGGGGGGGGAGGTTGGCATCCGGTAACTTTTTTCAACTAAAAAGTCACTAGAGGCAGTATGCGTTCAGCCTTTTGGTGCGTCAACAAAGATATTCTAGTATATATTACTATAATAGTGCGGTCAAAAATTATTGGCGCGACTTACTGGCAAATATCTCCTCAACAATCGAGTATAGTAAATTAGGTTCTCCAATTTTTGCACCGTGACTTGTATCAAATTGTCTTAACAGATCAACATTTTTGTAAACACCTACAAGCTGTATTCTAGAAAAATCCTTAATAAACACTAATAAAAAAATCAAAGTGGGTGGTTTCTACGGATTTTTAAATGCTTACAGCTGGGCCAATATTTCTTTTAATAGCAAGTCCGTCATGCTTTTTGTAATCGAGACATTATGCTTATTGAACACATGTTTTGAGAGCCTTTAGAGCAAAAAAATTGTTCTATATGTAAAATAATTTCTTGTAACAAATTTTGCAAGTAAAAATTGTCAGTGATAATCTGCGACGTAGGCTATAATATTCGTATTCAAAATGTGTGTGAGAAACGGGAAGTGCTGTGAACAATACCATTTTTCGTGTGACAAAGATTTCAAGTATTTTATATAAATCTATGAAGAAAGGTTTTTTAATCAAACCCCAATTGTTCTGGAAAAATTTGTGAGGCAGCGAGGTAGAATCAGGCTCTCGTCAAAATAATCAAAGTGAAGAAACTTGCATATTTCTTCCGCAAGTTTGTGAATTTTTATCGAATTTTTGTTTTTTGGCTCAACACTTTTCATGCCCATTAAAGAACTCATTTCGGTGACGATTTTTCTGAAAAGCGTCGATTAAAGGCACAAAAATGTAAATTTTCAGTTACCACGGACTCTTAAACTTAGGAAAATACAAATCTTTGGCGGCCATTTTCTCACAAATTTTGCCTCTGAAAACAGGTGACCCCCACCTCCTTCTTTCGCAAATATCTCGATTCGTATTCAAGATAAATGGATATTTTTTCATCCAAATAAAGACAAGTGAATAAACTTTAAGATGATACCTATATCTCTACATGCCCAAAAATTGACTAGAGCCTGATTCCACCACGCTGCCATTATGGTTTAGTTAAGACAAATGGATACAAACAGCTCTCCGAAGTATGGAAGACATTGATTCACCCGTTAAAGAGATATTTGAGGATAAGTTGCTCCCCGAATTTTTGCCTACACTATAAATACCTTTCTCAAGACGTGCAAAGGTGTGCGATAAAACGTCATCATATTGTTCAAATCTGTTGAATCTGTACATTCCAACTCGCAGTTTAAGGTCATCGGCTGACAAATAGAAATTTCTTTAACGTCTATGAAAATTAAAAACAGTGGGTGAAAGGGCATTTGAATATCATGTTTCCAAGATCTGAAATTCTTTGCCCAGTAGTTTAAGAGAGATCAAATCCTGTAAAATTCATTCAAATGTCAGCTAAAGCCATTTCTGTTTTTTTTAATTAGTGAGTAAATATTCAGAGAGACTTTCTTTTGGCCAGAACACAATGTATAGATTATGTTACAGTTGTATTGAAAAGCTCTCAGAGCCGGTGTGGTATTAGGTTGAGCGCTATATAAATTAAATACCAGATTATATTATTAAATTCAATAATTAAGATGTGTAATATTGGTGCCCTTCAATATTGAGAGAATTGCTCAGTTTCCACGTGAAATTGACAGGATGCCGGCCATCCTCTCGATTTCCTACAGTTTGTCAATCAGCGAACTGTACGTCTAAATGGGGCTGTCTGTCCCCACAGAGTTTGGTGATGAGGGAAGAGGGGAGAGAGAGAGAGAGAGAGAGAGAGAGAGAGAGAGAGAGAGAGAGAGAGAGAGAGAGACAGACAGACAGACAGACAGACAGACAGACTGAGGCACAGAAGAGACAGACAGACAGACCGTTGGATTACCTGACGACAGTGCCTCTCTATCCACCCTTGACCATTAATAATTTATATATAGTGACACCAGCCATCCATGTCCAGGTGCTGTTTTAGCCTTGTTATCTATCCTTGGGCACCCTCTCTCACACACCTTCCAATCCTCCACTTGAGGCTCCCTGTTGGTCCGGCTCATCCCCCACAGTGCCAGGTTCGGCGGTTAGTCCTCTCTCCGTTTTAGACACTTTCCCTCTCCCCAGTCACACCTTAGAGTTCTCCACTTGAGGGGAAAATGAAAGACATTTTGAGGGAATGGGGGGCGAGGTCGAAGGGTGGGGTGGATGTGTGTGTATGTATGTGTGTTTATGTGTTTGTGAGTGTGGGGAGGGGAAGATTAAGGGGTTTGGAGGGCGGCATCTAGCAACTACAGAGCTCACGATCTGCTCACTGTCTTGTGGACATATTCACGCCTAACAAACTATGACAGGTCGGCGGACAAATACCGGAGTGTCCTCTCCTTTCTCTCAGTCCGGTCCTCACAGGGTAAGGGGATGAGGGAAGAGGAGGAGGAGGAGAGAGAGAGAGAGAGAGAGAGAGAGAGAGAGAGAGAGAGAGAGAGAGAGAGAGAGAGAGGCACGGAAGAGACAGACAGACAGACCGTTGGACTACCATACGACAGTCCCTGTCTATCCACCCTTGACCATCAATAATAATAAAATTTATAATATAATATATAGTACACCTTCTAATCTTACACTTGAGGCTCCCTGTTGGTCCGTCTCATCCCTCACTGTTCCAGGTTCGGCAGTTAGTCCCCTCTCCGTTTTAGCAAATTTCCCTCTTTCCAGTCACACCTTAGAATCCTCCACATGAGCCCCGCCCCCAACCACCCAATCAGTGCCCTGTTAGGTGATTATTCACAAGTGAATAATTTCTCAGTACCTTGAAATTTGACGTTTATAATTTAGAGTTTCACCGCATTTCAAGCTTTGGATAGCTTCATAATGGCCCCAATTTATCTAAGTCGCATTTAATAGAAAATATAGAACATTATTCTAATTTCGGATCTCTTGGTCTTTGCAACTCAAAACAGCCAAAAATTGCCAGAGAGAACTTTATCTTTTAAAGGTAATTACAAGTCTGGGAACTCCACTCGTCTGAAGTCTCCTTCGACCTCTGTGCACTGTCTGATATACTGGGGAGACCTTGAACAGAGTACAACTGAATGTAGTGGGGACGTGTTCAGAGGCTCGAAACTATCAAGCCAGACAGCAGAATAAAGGTTAGAATATTGCTGCTGACCTTTCTATTTTTACAATCCGAGTTGAAGTGGTACAGCGGAAGTGGACCCCCCCCCCCCACCTCCCCTCGCCACCATCTCTCTCTCTATCTATCTATCTATCTATCTATCTATCTATCTATCTATCTATCTATCTATCTATCTATCTATTTATCTATCTATCTACACCTCTCTCCCTCACCCCACTCTCCCGCTTTCTCTCCCCCCCTCTCTCTCTGTCTCTCTGTCTCTCTGTCTCTGTCTCTGTCTCTGTCTCTCTCTCTCTCTCTCTCTCTCTCTCTCTCTCTCTCTCTCTCTCTCTCTCTCTCTCTCTAAAAACCTTCAAAGTTTATACCTGTTGATTTAAGTGTAAATTGTCATTTTCTACTGCCACCCCCACCCCGTTTTCTTTGGCTCTGAAACCCTACCCAGTCTTAACGGTGTACTAGTAATTCGAGTGGTTGAAAGGGGGGGGGGGGGGTAAGGGGTTGTGGCTGAAAAACCTATGGTAATGGATTTTTCCCCCGTCTCCAGACTTGGTGCCGATATTTGTGAGGTTCGTAAACTGTGTCAACATGATAAAAATTGTTCTGCTTTCAGAAAAACAAAACAAAAAATGAATTATTTTTGCCTGTGATGATGATGATGATGATGATGATGATGATGATGATGATGATGATGATGATGATGATGGTGATGATGATGATGATGATGATTTGTTAGGCCCATTTCCCTGATTTTATACAGCGTCCATTTAGTTTTACTTTCAGTTGTTCCTGAGGAAGCCCAAGAGGCGAAACGTTGAGCTGTTTCGATGAAATACGTGTCACGACGCAGTGGAATCAGGTGCTCGTCAATGTTTGGGCACCTGAAGTTATTAGTATCATCTTAAAGGTAGTTCAATTGTCTTTGCTTCCGATAAAAAAACGATTTATTTGAATAGAAATCGAGATATTTGCGATTGAAGGAGTTTGGGTCCCCTGGTTTCAGAGGAAAAATTAGCGAGAAAATGGCAGCCAAAGTTTGGTGATTTCCATAGTTTAATAGTACTTGGAAACTGTAAATTTTAATTAATTGTGTCTTTAATCAAGGGATTTCCATCAAATACACACGTAAAAGTGTTTTTGAATTAACAAACAAGGCGTTGAGCTAAAAAAGAGAAATTTGAAAAAAATCCCCGAACTGGCCGTAAAATGCTGATTTCTCGAGTTTCATTATTTTTATGCCAACCTGATTTCATCACGATGCATCACATACATTTTTAACATTTTATATTGCAATGTTGTTTCAGCCTCTTGGGGGTGGGGGTTGGGGTGTGGGGGATGTGGGGTGTGTGGGGGGTCCGCGCTCTTTTTTCACCCACTTTTGCCCTCTCCATTTTTCGAAAACGTATTGAATTCATGGTTTGAGTCGTCCATTGTCAGATTGGCCTATTAGCATTTCGTCGACGACTTAAATTCGTGAAGTTCTTTAAAAATCGCGATTTCAAGTCATGAGTGAAAGAAAAGAAAAAACCGAAATAGAGAAGGCCAGTAAAAGGTCTTAGTGAGTTAAGCTACTATGTCTTCATTTGGTCGCTTTTTAGCACAAGGGGGCTATCCTGAAAAACACTGTATTGAGAAAAATCGAAGGTAAAGTTTTTTAACCACTTGTTCAGTTTCTTTAAAAGACAACGAATGTTTTCTCTATAACCAAACAAATATGTACACCAATGAAACCAAAGTTCTCCTATAGGAATGGCAATGCCCACTTTCGGTGTATGTCCAGATTTCTGGAAACACCCCTGAAACAGGGTTGGCCCACTTGTTCTTAAAAGCGACTATTTTTGTTGGGAGGTTGGGAGACTGGCCTTGACTTTTAACTTTTTGTCGGTTGTAATCTTCAGTCGTCTGTCCCAGTCTCTTCCTGTCTTTTATCGGTTGCAATCTTTGGTCTACTGTCAAAGGTTCTGAAGTTAATGAAATGTTATCCCCATGGCAGACATCATTTTATCTAATATACAGGGCAGACGTCCAATCGAATCCAGTCGAGTTGAGTCGGCGCTAGCCAGATTTTCCTCTATGAAGTGACAAAAGCTTCCATTGTTGGCACAATACGACCGACACGACTCACGACCTTGAAAAACAAACGTGTTTGATCATAAAAGTCCCACTCGAATTTAGCCGATTCGGTCAAATTGAGCTAAAAAGGTAGCGTTTGCCACTCCGCGGAGAAAAGTCTCTCTGGCTCGGACTCGAACACATTTTTTTTTATGTGAGGCGTGGTGGTGAAATTAGGCTCTCGTCAAATTAATAAAATCCGAGAAGTCGGCATTTTTCGGCCAGTTTTGAAATTATTTTCTAATTTTTTTTTTTTTAGCTGAACATCTTGTATGTCCACTCAAAAACACTTGTATGAGTGGATTTTATGGAACAACATTGATTAAAGGCACAAAAATAAAATGTAAATGTGCAGTCTCCAATGACTATTAAACTATACTATGGAAGTCACCAAACTTTAGCGGGGCATTTTCTCACTAATTTTACTTCTGAAACCAGGTGACCCTACCTCCTTCAATCGCAAATATCTCTATTTCTATTCATGATAAATGGATATTTTTTTCATCGAAAGCAAAGCGAATGAACAACCGTTTTGATGATACCAGTAACTCCAAAATATGCCCAAACATTGACGAGCACATGATTCCTCTACGTCTTGACACAAAAGGATTTGACTGGCAGTGTGCTCTCGGTATAAGTGAAGATCGGTCGGCTCTTTTTTCCCCATCTTTCCATTCATCATGTGGTTATCCACACTTGAAATCTTTCAGTAGTTCTCTTGTCTTCCACCGGTATTTATTTTTGTCGAGATGACAACAAATAACAACCATAACAACTGATAACAACTGATAACAACAAATAACAACTGATAACAACAAATAACAACTGATAACAACAGATAACAACGGATAACAACAAATAACAACAGATAACAACTGATAACAACAGGTAGCAACTGATAACAACTAATAACAACTAATAACAACTGATAACAACAAATAACAACAGATAAGAACTGATAACAACTGATAACAACAAATAGCAACTGATAACAACTGATAACAGCTTGTTTATGGGTGTGAAAGCTTTGGCAACTACCCAGTCAAAATCTACATCCAGAACTTGGCGGGCATTTTTTTACCTTCAGTTTAAGCTGTTTGGCAGAGTTTCCTTGCAGTAAAGGTTTCATGACTCAAGAGTATCCGAAAAAATAATATCATGCGACCGTGCACACATAATTGAAGCGTACTGACAAAATGAGTTACTTCTCGGATGTTAGCCTTTTGGACATAGATGCGTCAAATTTACGAGTTTAGTTTGAGCAAAATTATAAGTGTGAAATGTTGAAAGACATGTTAAACTTAGAGAAAAAGGCATCTGTTAAGAATGTACATATATTTAATCTCTGTGTCCATTTTGGGCTGATTTCTACGTTCGAGCACTGCGAGAAGCGACTCATTTTGTCAACACGTCTCAGGGGAAGTAAGCATTGAATAAAACTCTAATTTTATAGTGTTGTCTGAATTACCTTCCTTTCCAACACATTTCTCAAGGAGTTTGAGGATACATAGTAAAAAAAATTGAAACACTGCTGGAATTATGTCAATAACGTTGTTATTATTATATTATTATTATTGTTATTATTATTTTTGTTATTATTATTGAAGTTATTATTGTTATTATAATTATTATCATGACGTGTTTTGCCGGTGAATGCATCAAGACCGAGTCCCGAGAGTGCGATTTTTTTTATCGAGTACCCCGGTATTTCTGCTCGGATGTTGTATCCCTCTTTGCCCTGATTGGCCATTAAAGGCAAGGTGGAAATTCGCCTGCTCAATCATCATCATCATCATCATCATTCTCATCATCATCATCATCATCATCGTCAACCACAGAGCTCACGATCAGCTCACTGTCCTGTGTACATATTCACGCCTGACGAACTATGACAGGTCGGCGGACAGATACCGGAGTGTCCTCTCCCTTCTCTCAGTCTGGTCCCCACAGGGTAAGGGGATGAGGGAAGAGTGTGTGTGTGAGAAAGAGACAGAGAGAGAGAGAGAGAGAGAGAGAGAGAGAGAGAGAGAGAGAGAGAGAGAGAGAGAGAGAGAGAGGCACGGAAGAGAAAGACAGACAGACCGTTGGACTATCTGACGACAGTCCTTCTCTATCCACCCTTGACCATTAATAATTTATATATAGTGACGTCCAGGCGCTGTTTTAGCCTTGTTATCTATCCTTGGGCACTCTCTCTCTCCCCCACAGTGCCAGGTTAGTCCCCTCTCCGTTTCAGACACTTTCCCTCTCTCCAGTCACACCTTAGAATCCTCCACTTGAGGCCCCTTAGATGTACGCTGTAATGAATACTTATGACCATGGTTTTAGTCATTAATAAATTAGGCACGTCCTTGACAGTATTATTATTAACAATATGAGACGCAGCGTGGTGGAATCAGGCTCTCGTCAATTTTTGGGTATGTAGAGTTATTGGTATCATCTTAAAGCTTGTTCACTTGTCTTTATTTGGAGGAAAAAATGTCCTTTTATCTTGAATACAAGTCGAGATATTTGCAAATGAAGGAGGTGGGGGTCACCTGTTTTCAGAGGAAAAATTTGTGAGAAAATGGTAGCCAAAGATTTGTTATTTCCATAGCTTTAGAGTCCGTGGTAACTGAAAATTTCTATTTTGTGTGCCTTTAATCAACGTTTTTCAGAAAAATCAGTACAGAAATAAGTTTTTTAATGGGCATGAAAGGTGCTGGGCCAAAAAACAAAAACTTGATAAAAATTCACAAACCTGCGGGAATTTTGACGAGAGCCTGATTCCACCACGCTGCCTCACATGTAATAATAAGACTGCTTTTGGCACATCGCAGGAACAAAGTTCTCTTACTGTAGACCTACATACGACAAATTCTAACGTGAGTTCTCTGGTTTAGGATACTGTTGCCTTTGATTTACGTCTTGCAGTAGTTAAATCATTTTAAAAGACTAATGACAGCTACAAGAGAACAAATCAAACATAATTTGATTTTTATTTAAAGCTGTGTAGTTGGAGATGAATAATTTTTGGAAGCATAATGTGTTCCGAACATTTTTGCAGGGCACGCCTTGTCATAACTGGTATGTTATGTTTTGGAGCACCGGGGATTAAGGGTGTTGAAGTGAAACGATTCCTGATGTGGATAGTTAGTGACTGCTCTAAGAGTTTGCTGAGTATTGCGGACAGAGGCAGGATCCTGAGCTCAACTGGCAGATATTGTTATTGTTATTATTATTGATATTGATATTGTTATGTTATTGTTATGTTATTGTTATTGTTATTATTGTTATTATTGTTATTATTATTATTATTATTATTATTATTATCACTATTATTATTATCATCATCATCATCATCATCATCATCATCATCATCATCATCATCATCATCAACATCATCATCATCATCATCAATGTTGCTGCTGTTTTTATTGTTGTTGTTGTTGTAGTTGTCGTCATCGTTGTAGTAACCAGGGCCTTCAGCATGACACCAACTGAACTAATGGTGCACACGTAATCAGCCCGGACAGGCCTCTTCTTCATAGATTTTCAACTGTCAGGGTGTTTTTAATACATTAAACTTGCACAAGGGACCTTCTAGGTAATCGTCCATTTCCGAGAAAAGATAGGTGCTCCAGCATGTTTCCTGAGTTCAGGGGTATAAACAAAAATACATTAAAAATGAAAGATCCAACTTATGAAATGAAATTGAACAAAGAAAAAGTCAGTTTTTGTTCAACCTGTTGAGGGAAGTTCAGTTTACAATAATTGTATAGGCATGCTTGCATTACACTGCCTCGGAATAAGTCCTGTTATCTCAATATCTATTTTTGAGAAAGTTGACGTCTGAATCTATGAGTTTCACAATATTTCAAGCTTTTCCGAATGCAATTTTTCGAATCTTGATAACGACTCCGAACAATCTTACGATTTTGATACAGCAGTTAGAGCATTTGGTGTCTGACCTCACAGTCTTAGTACCTCAAAACCGCCAAAAATGTCAGATAGAACTATGTAATTCTGAGGTAGCGATTACATGATTCTTTCCAACAATAATTATTGATTTTATCAATGTTGCGTAATACGCCAGACCAGACCAATCCGGAAATCAACATACCATTGCTCGCCATCAGAAGGTAATAATAATAGCTTGTCCGCCAATGTAAGACGATGACCAGTACATCCGCAGAGGGGAGTACTTCTTCTGTGAAATAGAAGAAAGAGAAGAAATAAAGGGTGAGATCACTTGTGGCTCCTACAGTGGGTTGCGACCTATTTTTGAGATAGAGTCATAGTGTCTGGCTCACGGAAAGACTTCAATGACCATCCACCTAAACACCGACTGCAATTGATATCATTGTAAGTCTGGGCACACTAACTACTTGACCACTGGAGCCGACTATGCCTTCATGAAGTGGGAATCGAACCAGATGGTTTGGAATAAGGGGCATGCGCTTCACCTGACGGCCAAGGAGCCCCCGTGTCCGCCCATGTTCAGAACTGTGGGAGTTACGACAATAAGACGTTTCCTAGATCAGTCTCGAATGTTTCTTCTTGTCTTATTTCTTCTCTTTACTTTATATTTTCTTCTTTTTTCGTTTCTTTTCTTTATATTTCTCCTTTTTGTATTTCTTCTCTTTGCTTTAGAGTTCTACTCTGTATGTTTCTTCTCTTTATCTTTCTTCTCTTTATATTCCTCTCTTCACGAGGTACAAGAGGAGGACTTAAGTCCTGGCCTCCGAAGCTTACCTTTGTGTCTCAACATGGGTGTTTACGCTGATCATGATTTAAAGTAAAATAAAGAAACAACCCTCCTCCAATCCCCCCCCCCCAAAAAAAAGAAAACAACAACAACTTAACAAACAAACAAACAAACAAACAAAACAAACAAACATACAGACAACACTTCCCCTCCCGAAAACCCAAATAAAATCCAACAAAGCATTTCAATATCCTAAATCTCTATACCCCCCCCTGATTTCCACTCTCTCCTCCCCCATCCCCAAAGTGGGCGCCAAAGGTATGTGTCTTAGGCAGTGTATCCTCAACGATTTCTGAGCCTCAGTCCTGGTGACGTGGACAGCAGAAACTGGAGCGTCACTGACCTGTCAGCTGCTGTCGCTTAACGTCTCCATGGCAACCCAAAGCCCAGATGTGGGTGACGAACATTGCCAGTGGATCGAGAAGGTAATGAAGTGTGCCCGAAAAATCTTGAGGTATAGGAGAAAAGTTTGTGTCACATTTGAAAAAGAGTCATTGTACACCTATATGAGTATGTATACACATGTTAATATATGTACAACAACAACAACAACAACAACAGTAGCAGCAGCAGCAACAACAACAACAATAACAACAACAACAACAACAACAACAACAACAACAACAACAACAACAACAGCAACAACTACAACAAACTACAACAACAACGATGACAACGACGACAACAACAACAAGATTTTGAGCACTGGCTGCAGAGATGCCCCGCCACGGAGGTCCGGCCGTGGCATCTCTTTGGGGAGGGTTCAGGGAAGTTGGACTGCCTCACTCGCTACCCAAGAGAGGCGGTGGCCTTGGCGAAAAGCACGCTATTCGGGGCTTCAAACATTTCGAACGAATAGGCTACCACACACACACACACACACACACACACACACGCACACACACACACACACACACACACACACACACACACACACACACACACACACACACACATACACACATAACAACAACAACGACGACGACGACGACAACAACAAAACAACAACGACAACAGTAACAAGAACAACATAGACAAAACTCCTATTATTGTAAACATAATTTGATACTGTCATCGACGCAATTTAATCAATCAGGAGGCGCGAAAATAGTCCGCAATTGGAAAATTCATTACCCTTGAAAATGACAGAAATATGGATAATATAAGACATTATAATTATAGTGTCATGTTTCGTGCTCATGTATCCCATCGCTGCCCCCTTTTTTGATGTTGAATATTTTTTCGCGTTTATGAATAAATAGATATGATATATCTCCCTTTATACTGTATCTGTCCCAAGAATGCATGTCAGAACGGTGGAGTTTTTCCCTCTGGGTTATGTCACTGCCCACCAGGATACACAGGACAACTCTGTACTCTGCCCAATCCAGGTGAGTGGAGGTGGAGATAGTACGGTTGCTTCTAAGGACAAGTGGGCAAACCCAGATTTCGGGGTATCCAGAATAAATCTTCACCTACACCAAAAATGGGCATTGCCCTACCTATAGAAGTTTGGTTTTATTGGTGTGCATATTTGTTTGGTTATAGAGAAATTTCTACTTGTCTCCTAAAGAAACTGAACAAGGGGCAAAAACTTTATCTTTGATTTTCTCAAAACAGCATTTTCGGGATAGCCCCCCTTTGTGCTTAAAAGCGACCGTATGTGTGTTGCACTGTTGCCAGACACAGGAGAGATTGCAGGTTCGGGGGTTCGAGCCGAGGCTCGATGCGACGTTGTGTCCTCCTTGGGAAAGGCACGTTACACGAGATTCCCATTTGGTTTGGTCCTTTTGGAGATGGACTTTAAACTCGGAGATCCTCGATCTACCTAACCAACCTAATAGTGTTGATAGGGGTGTTAAACTTATACCATTTCATCGGACACTTGTGTAACTTATCCGAATGTGTTTAAAGTCGTCGGTTATTCTCTAATTCATTAGGTCGTTAGTTACACAGTAATTTCATTTCTTCGGGGTTTATTCATAGAGTTCGCAATTTTCTTTTTATTCCTATCGTCTGAACAGTTAGTTAAATCAATTATTAATCATTTAGTTTGTACCTTATTACAACCGTTTAGATGTCCCATACTTACATAATAATTCTATAGCTCTGATTCATTTTCAGATGTATGCACCGTCTACTATAGGAATGTACAAAAGAGGAAATGTATTTCTAAGGTAGACGTCATCAATGGCATTGAGGAGTTGAAATCTCTGTCTGGATACGACGTAAAGGTGAGGTGGTTAATTAGATAAATCCATCATCATCACCATATCTTTTAAGGTGGTTCGAGGGTGGCACTGTTTGGTCCTATTTCTTTTCTTTATGACTACAGTTTCTGTCTAGTTGCCATGTCCATCCCCTGCACTGTTGGGTCATTTTAATGTGGTTATGCTTGTTTTCCCAAGATAGAATGGTCGCTTTTAAGGACAAGAGAGCTAACCCATATTTCGGGGGTTTCCAGAAATCTTGACCTACACCCAAAGTGGGCCTTGCCCTACCTATAGGGGACGTTTTGTTTCATTGGTGTGTATACTTTTTTGGAAGTAGAGAAAAACTCTCTTTTTCTTTTAAAATAGATTTCATGGGTCCGAAAACTTTACCTTCGATTTTCTCAAAACAGCATTTTTCGGGATAGCCCCTTTGTGCTTAATACTGACCAAATAACAGAGGAAGAGTCTTATAGACACACAATACACAACTATGGAAAAACATGTTTTTTTTTTTTAATGAGTTGCCGCGGACATGTTCAAGGAAATTGTGATCTCCTTGTGACCCAGATCTTTGCTCGCACCTGGGAGTTTATCTACGAGACGAATCTGGACGGGGCCGATGCAAGAGGAAATCTGAAGTAAGTGTTGTTTTGTTTGGTTATTTGTTGGTTATTATTTTGTTTGTTTTGTTGTCGTTTTTAAAGGTTAATGACTGTCGTAAGAACATCCGAAGCCCCTGCGGAATGCAAAACATTGAGGTTCAAATTGTCAGTCAACACACGAGACGAATCTGGAGGGGACTGATGCAAGTGGAGATCTGAAGTGGGTGTTGTTTCGCTTGAATTGTATGTTGGTGGTTTCTTTGCTTGTTTGTTGCTGTTTTTTTAAAGGTTAATACCTGTCATAAGAACATCTGAAGTCTCTGTGGAGTGCAAAGAATTCAGGCTCAAACTGTCTGGTCAACAAAAAAAGCAACAACCC
>NW_004797334.1:1115692-1122339 GCF_000002075.1 Aplysia californica | reverse complement strand
CAGAAACAAAAAAACAAAAACAAAAACAAAGTAAAACAACAACAAAATAAAACAAACAAACATCAAAAACAAAAACCAACCAAACAAAAAACAACAAACAAACCCCCACCCTCAACAACAAAACAACGGAGGATTCTTCAAGGGACATAACCGTTTTATTGAGGAAAAGAGATCGCGAGCTGAGTGTTGCCTCTTGTACTACTTCCAATGTCCAACTTATGAGAGTCCTCGCCACAGGCTGTCAAGGCTGTTGAAAATCTTCGCTTTGAGCCCCAAATGTGTAGTATTACAGAGTTTCACTTACATTTTAGAAGAACTGCTTTCGCCACTGGAACTGAGTGCTTTCAAAAGTGATCTACCTGAAAATCAGAAAAATGGAGTTCATATTAGATAACACCAACCTCACGATATCTGAATTTAATGACATTTCAATAGAGCTGTAATCAAGCTCTTGAAAAGCAGTTTTTTAAAATTTACTTATTTATGTTAATTCATTTATCAACTAATTACTTTCCTTCTTTCTTGTGGGTGGTTGGCGGGTGCGCTGGTGTGGTTTGCTCCTTCTTTCCTATCAAACATCTGTCGTCCTTATCTCCCTTCCTTCTTTTTTGTGTTTGTTACTCTCTTGTAACACCTCTATTCTTCTGGCGCTCATATGACCTTATGCAGTTGCGAGCGCCGTAAAACCTCTACTAAAACTTTTTTTAAACCCACTAAAACTCCTTCTTTCTTTCTTCCTTGCAGGCGTTTATGGTGTAGCGGTTAGGCGCTTCGCTGTTGAACACAGAAAACCCGAGTTCTATTCCAGAGTGGGAAGATTGTTATCGAGTATCTCGGTCTTTCTGCTGGCCTGGTATAGTTCTATCCCCTTCAGCTTGGGTTGGCCTTTAGGGACAGGTCCGAAGCCTGCCTCGTAAATGATCTAAATTGTGTTGATTGGGGCCTAATATCCGCCTAATCTTTTTTAAGTGAAGAAGAGCTACTGCACCTTAGATCTAGCACGAGTAGAAAATTCGTAACTCTTTTTCTGACAGGTAAAGAATGAGAAGGAAGTCTGACAGACGGGCCCAGTAGTTTAAAGATAAGGTGATTGTTTATTTATTTATTTATTTATTTATTTATTTATTTATTCATTTATTCATTCATTCTTTCATTTATTTATTCATTTATTTATTTGTTTAATCATTTATTCATTCATGCTGTAAATATGTTTGCTTTGTTTTTGATATCATTGCAGCCTGTGTACAACCATTAGAATAAAAAAAGAAGAACAGAAAATAACGACCTTCTCTAGACTTGATTCCCAAGTTTTAGACCTTAATCTATCTTTTAAATTTGGTAGTGATTAATTAAAGGATAGAGTCTAGCTATTTAAATACTGTTGAACTTCTGCAAGTGTAATTTTTGTTTTGCCGGTTTGATGACGTCTAGGGAATACTACCAGGGAAAATCAAAAGGAAGGAAGTGAGTATTCTCACCCGGGGTGGGATTTTTTGTTGTTGTCATTCCCGCCCGGGTCGGGTCACTTCTCAACTTTCCTATCTATCTAGATCTAGATTCTGTCACTTATTATCTTTTCTATCTATCTAGATCTAGATCTAGATTCTGTCACTTTTCATCTTTCCTATCTATCTATATGTAGATTTTATCACTTTTCATCTTTCCTATCTATCTATATGTAGATTTTTATCACTTTCCATCTTTCCTATCTATTTAAATCTAGATTCTTTCACTTCTCATCTTTTCTATCTATCTAGATCTAGATTTTGTCACTTCCTTCTGTCCTATCTATCTAGATCTGCATTCTAGAGATGTTTTATAAGATTTAATACAGGCTTAAGGCCGACCTCTAAACCTGGGGTGAGAATTAGACACATACACTTGCAGATCTAGCCTAAGGAGATCTAGTACGCCTCTACAATTTTATGCTGGGTTTGGAAATATTGAGCAGATTCAAACGAGAGTGCTAATGCCCAACGGGAAAAACATAACCTTCAGCATTTGAATGCTTTCTGTCGTATCAAATCAATCGTATTGAAAGCAAAGAAAAAGGGCAAAAATATGAATGAAAGTAAAACTAAATTATGCACACAAGAACTCAAACTCCTAAGTAAAAAAAATGGAGTAAATTATTTCAAAATCTCCTCAGGGGGGTGAGAATAAGAAAAAATGTTATCCCCACCGCGAATACTACCAGTAAAATTAGTAAAATTAAAAAGCTTTGAAATAATATTCTGGTTGTCTGCCTTGTGCGGCGAAGACAATGCAGATTTTCAAGGGAAGCAATTACGACTCTGCTGATCGCTTTGTAGTATTATCTTTGTTATGTCCCTTTGACCATCTGTTTTCCGGGTCAGGCCGCAAGCATAGTATCGCCCGACACCGACAGACAGACCAGACCCGCCGTTTTCTGTCGGGTGCGGAAGACCATATTAACACCGGTTTTTGTCAGTCAGACACCGCCGTCTGGCAAATATGGCGTGTAGCAGAAGAAGAAAATTGTTGCTGTTGTTGCTTTTGAGACGCAGACAAAAAATTAAAACCACGACAAGAAGATTTTCTCGCGCTTCCCATCCAAAGAAATCGTGATACACTAGGTGAATTTCATCATTTGTTTCCACCGTTGTTGGAAGATGGTGAAATTTCCAACAATACTATCCCATGAAACATAGCTGTTTCAATGAACTGCTAGAGATATGCAGAGCTGACTAGAACTGCTAGAATTCTGTGTAGTGCCATTGAGGCGGAAAAGAGGACACAACTATGCAGAGATAACATCATTAAAATTACCTCCCATCTCGCCCGACGACCCAACGGACCGTCTTCGATAGAACATGTTTTATCGGAGACGGTCTGACCGGGGACGACGCATTACGTCGGGCGTCAGTATGGTAGCCGAAACCGTTTTTTTTGCTAACTTTCATTACTAAAAAGCCGATGCGAATTCTTTTGTGACCGAAGACGGTCTGGTCTGACCGTCGGTGTCGGGCGTTAATATGGTTGCAGCCTTAGACTGGTCTTGCTCCGGGTCGAGTCACTTCTCATCTTTCCTATCTATCTAGATCTAGATTCTGTCACTTCTCATCTTTTCTATCTATCTAGATCTAGATTCTAGAGATGTTTTATAAGATTTAATACAGGCTGAAGGCCGACCTCTAAACCTGGGGTGAGAATTAGACAGATACACTGGCAGATCTAAGTAGACCTAGTACACCTCTACAATTTTATCCTGGGTTTGAAAACATTGAGCACATTCAAACAAGAGTGCTAATGCCAACGGGAAAAACGTTACTTTTAGCTTTTGAATGCTTTCTGTCCTATCAAATCATTCTCGTTTATAGCAAAGAAAAAGGCCAAGAATATGAATGAAAGTAAAACTAAATCATGCACACAAGAACACACACTCCTAAGTAGAAAAAAAAACGGAGTAAAATATTTCAAAATCTCCTCACGGGGGTGGGTATAAGAGAAAAGTTTATTCCCACCGGGAATACTATAAGTACAAATTAAAATGAAAAAGCTTTGAAATAAGATTCTGGTTGTCTGCCTTGGGTGGCGAAGACAATGCAGATTTTCAAGGGAAGCAATTACGGCTCTGGTGATCGCTTTGTAGTATTATGCTTGTTATGTCCCTTTGGCCATCTGTTTTCCGGGTTAGACTGGTCTTGCTCGTCTGGCTGCTTTCTTTTTGGCCTAAGTCAGACTTAGACCAAAATGTAACTGACGAACCACTGGACTTCTTGACATCTGCTTAATAATATAGAGACGTAAAATTAGACTTATACTCCAATCCATTTCAAAGAAAAAAGATGCATTTGGCCTAAGTCAAAAGTGACATTGATTTTTCCGTTTAATTTGGCCTTAGTGTGACATAGTTTAATTCGTCTCTCATTCATTTTAGCCTAATTCAGACTTTGGCCAAAAACTGGGCAAGTTTCTTGCTCCCAATCTTGGATCTAACTGTCCATTTCAGTCAAATGGTTTTCAAAATGGCCTTTGTCATTTAGAATTGAAAAACGAAAAAATAAATTATGGTTCAAGTCATTTTTCAAAACGGCCTAAGTCAGAGGCCACAGTAATGAAATGGCAAAATAAAATATTATGTCAGCCACATCTCATAATTTTGGTTTTTATTGGAAAATAACTATTAGTACAAAAGACGGACGGTAAATTAATTAGCTCTGGAAATTTGGGGCTGTCAAAGTGCATTTTTCACTTACTGAGACAGTTTTCTTCAGTTTTCTCCAAAGAGAACAAAAAATGACTTAGGTCAAAAAGGTAGTAAGTGCAGCTTGACGTTATTGTGCTGCTTGGTGACTTCAGGTTTCCATATTATTATTATTAATAATATAATTAATACTGTTATTCATATTATTATTAATATCATCATTATAATTATCAATTGTGTTGTTGTTGTTGTTGTTGTTGTTGTTGTTGTTGTTGTTATTATTATTATTATCATTATTATTATTATTATTATTATTATTATTATTATAATTATTATTATTATTATCATTGTTCTTATTGTTTTTTGTGGTTGTTGTTATTATTATTATCATTATTATTATTATTATTATTATTATTATTATTATTATTATTATTATTATTATTATTATTATTATTATTATCATTATTATTACTGGAAGATAAATCATGAAAGCATTTATAACATCTTTAAGCTGACACTAGGCTGTTGACAAATACAGGAACAAAACCCAAAAGCTCGATGTACTGTCGGACCTAACGGCGGCTATGCATTATGAGGAGTGTGGATATATGTGAGGCAGCGTGGTGGAATCAGGCTCTCGTCAAAACTATCAAAGGGAAGAAAATTGCATTTTTCCACAGGTTTGTGAATTTTTATCAAATTTTTGTTTTTTGGCTCAACACCTTTCATGCCCAGTACAGAACTAATTTCTGCGTGGATTTTTCTGGAAAACGTTGATTAAAGGCACAAAAAATGTAAATTTTCAGTTACCACAGACTCTTAACTAAGAAAATAACTATTCTTTGGGGGCCATTTTTTCACTAATTTTAACTCTGAAAGTAAATGACCCCTCACCTCCTTCCTTCGCCAATATCTCGACTAGTATTCAAGATAAATGGATTTTTTTTTTCATTCTAATAAAAATAAATGAACAAGCTTTAAGATGATACCAATAACTCTACATGCCCAAAAATTGACGAGAGCCTGATTCTACCACGCTGCCTCACATATTATAGCGGAGAGGACACTACACAAGTACTTGTACCTTTTGTACTTTAAGACCAATAATGTTAGTTACCAGCTTACTCTACTACTGAAACATTCTCTAATATCCCCATGACAACAAAACTCAAAACGATCAACACCACATTCATTTCAACACTCACATATCAATGCCAAACATGGACCACGAACAAGACATTAGAGAAAAGAATTGCAACATGTGAAACGCGATGTCTTAGAAAAGCAGTAAACAAGACCTGGCGAGACAAAATTAGAAACTCAGTAATCAGAGAAATGGTGGGAACAAATGATGTCAAGCATCACACCCAACACCAAAGAATCAAATGGTTTGGACATCTCATACGATTACCAACACACCATCCAGCACAACGTTCCTACATTTTAAAAAAAATCGATTTCAACAAGGCTAGAGGGCGGCCGAGAAAGATCTGGATAGTTGAGTTTTAGTAGAGGTTTTACGGCGCTCGCAACTGCATAAGGTCATATGAGCGCCAGAGACCTGGATAGATGGTGCCAGGGAAACACTAACAACTCACGGCACCCCCCTGACCCAAGCTCTCCGGCTGGCGACAGAGAGACGTCTCTTTCTTCCCGCGACACCAAATAGAGTATAAACGGCGGATAAAAGTAAAGCAAAAGTAAAGAACTTCAAATCAAACAACAGAATATAGAATCACGATACATGTAATAATAATAATAATAATAATAATAATAATAATAATAATAATAATAATAATAATAATAATAATAGATAGCATTTTTATAGCGCAAATCTCCGCTCAACTGCAAGCTCTAAGCGCTTCACAATCTATACTATTACCCCAGCAGACCTGAGAGCATTCTGAAACAACCTTAACTTCCTGGGAACAATACAGTTCAAGCGGCCATTTATAGGCCTATACCAGCGTTATTCTGTGTGCAAGATTCCTTGGTGGTTGTACATTGATAGGAATAAGCCTCGGTTGCAACCCGGGGCAACATTTAAAACATTAATTTCTACCAAACTGATGTTTAATGTGTCCTGGGCGCTCATATGACCTCATGAAGTTGCGAGGGCCGTAAAATACTAAATAAAGAAATAATAAATTAAGTCTTTTTTCTTTCTGAGGTATGGAAGAGAAAATCAGGGACAAAAGTGAGAGTTTATTACGGTCATTTTTGTTTATTCCTCGTGATTGTAAGTGGAAGTGTTCTTTTAGCCGCTGTCAACACAATTTTAGATTGTCTACGGGATGTGCTGCTTCCATAGAGTTACCTCCTTTTAAATCTATAGTGCCTATAGTGTACATCTATGGCTGCTTCAAACCTGCCTGGTAGGACCGACCAAGAGGAGTGGGACACCAGATCCTAGCAGACAGATTGAGATACTCGTTCAATACAACTATCGAGTATTATTAGTATTAGTTATAAATCATTA
>NW_004797334.1:1107874-1110374 GCF_000002075.1 Aplysia californica | reverse complement strand
CGGCGTGTATATGTGAAATAGAGCCATATAGCCTTGTGATCTTGACTTGTTAGCATAATTATATCTGATGTGGTTTGATGATTTTATCTGCTCATGACTCGCGCGGGATGGTGAGGTGACCGGCAGATTCCCCCCCGCCCACCACTGGACCATCGAACGCGATATGTTTGAACATTTTATCTGGGGGAAAAGTAACAACTCTCTACTTCAGAATTACAAAGTTCTATCTGCTCAATATCTAGTTTTGAGAAATTTGACGTAAAAAATCTCGAATTTCACAATAGTTCAAGCTTTTTTTCGAATGCAATTCTTTGAATATCTTGAGAATGACTCAGAATAATCTTACGATTTTGATAGAGCAAATAGAGCATTTGATTTCTGACCTCATGGTCTTAGTATCTCAAAACGGCCAAAAATGTCAGATGGAACTTTGTTGCTCTGTGGTAGAGAACTGTCGAGCGTTTACTAAACAACGTGAAACATGCGACTGAGTTATGATTTATAATCCATTAAAGACTTTAAATGACATATCAAATTACACCTGCTGTTTCTTTTAAACTTTGAATAACAACCTTGTGGGAGTTGAGCTCAGAAACTAAAACTAGGAGTGGGTTGAGAATTTAATTTTTTTTAAAATTATTGTTGTTGTTGTTGTTGTTGTTGTTGTTGTTGTTGTTGTTGTTGTTGTTGCTGTTGTTGTTGTTATTTTGCTGTTGTTGTTGCTTTGCTGTTGTTATCATTGTTAATATTCCTCTTGTTGTTGTTATTGTTTTGTTACTGTTGTTACTGTTGCTGTTGTTACTGCAGTTGTTGTTGTTGTTGTTGTTGTTGTTGTTGTTGCTGCTGCTGCTGCTGTCAGTGTTGTTGTTATTGTAGTTGCTGTTGTTGATTTGTTGGTGCTGTTGGTATTGTTGCAGTTGCTGTTCCTTATCGTTTTCTCTTTTTACCTTACAATGACACTATGTAAGATGGCCATCTGTCTAAGACGGCTACTTTTCTCCTCGAGGTTGTCATAACCCTATCCGTACGTTGTGTTTTACTATCGTATCCATACGACCTGGGGAACTATGTGCCACCACTTAACCCTATCCGTACGTCGTGTTTTACTATCGTATCCATACTACGTGGGGAATTCTGGGCCACCCCTTTCTACAGAGGAAATTTAGTCGATAATCCGATCCGTATGCTTTGCATGGCAGACTGTCAAAATGATTTTTTGAGAAATACTGAAAATTTCAGAGATCTTCGTACTACAAGTATTCTAAAATGTGAAGAATACAACCCCGGGGAACAAAATGACCCCAGGGCGTACGGATAGGGTTAAACAGTTTTGACTTTAATTATCCAGTCCACTCTTTAAAACAACTTTGGTGACCTCTGCTTTCCCACTTCAACATGACACAAACTGTGCCATCGAAAAAAATATCACAAAGTTCATTGGTCGTGCTTTATCAAAAATGCTTTCTACTCGTTTAATAGGCGAGGGGGTATAATTGCAGGACATAATGGATTTGAATGATAACATAATTTCTGGTTAGTGTAAATGATAAGTACATGTATGTTAATGTGAAATATGTTTAAAACATTACAGATCTCGTAATTTGAAGCTCTGAGCACATTTTTTAGAATGTTGAAGTTGACACAATACACCGTGCGAGACCAAAAAAAATAAAATTTAATGTGACTACCCGGATGGATTATACTTTGCCCACTGACCAGAAAGTAGACTGAAAAACTTCACTGATTTTGTATAACTGAATATTATAAAGATTGAAGACTTGAACGACTAACTGGGTTTAGATCGACTACGATTGCAGACGAGATCTAGAATAGGAACAGAAAGACTGGTTTGTTTTTGCAGTGCCCAGTTCGAGTACATGCGTAATTCTAAAGTCCAAGCCGTCGTAATGAAAATCATACGGCCCAATGATCAAACGCAGACCGGACTTTGGACTCGAATGGTGTTGAATATTGTTTTCCCCAAAAGCTCTGACTTGAAAGTACATCACAGCGGTCAAGCAAGTCCACTGGTAGGCACATGCTTGTCGAGTTATGTAACATTGGCTTGTACTTGCCTTGTCAAAGGGTTCAGGAGAGAGGAGCACAAACTGATGTCCATTGGATAAACAAATAATGTAGGTGTTTTTACGCACCCGCCGACATAAATTAGGTCATTTAGGAGGCGGGAGTGGGTGGTAGGCGGGTGCTCAGGTTTGGTTTGCTCCTTCTTATCTATCAACCATCTATCGTCCTGATCTCTCCTCCCCCTTGTTGTGTTTGTTACTCTCTTGTAACACCTCTAATACTCAGCACTTATATGACCTTATTGTGTTGCAAGTGCCTTACAACTCTTACTAAAACTTGGAAGGCGGGCTGCCTACCAGAGCCATATGAAAATACGCCTCATGTAGTCGCACTTTCATGGATATTTAGGAACTCTACACACACACACACACACACACACACACACACACACACACACACACACACACACACACAG
>NW_004797334.1:1092847-1106513 GCF_000002075.1 Aplysia californica | reverse complement strand
GACAGCAACCTGTGAGGAAAAGCGAGGAGAATATCCAACCAGCTGTTAACTGGCACGATCAGCAGGCAGACCCTTTCATGGATCCTGGAGAGGAGAGAGGAGCAGCTATGGCATTGTGCCGCCTGCAATGATGCCTATTCTCCAACCAAGTAAGCAAGTAAGTAAGTCCCTACCCTAGCAACACAAACAGTGTCTGTGGTGTAGCGGTCAGCCACATCGCTGCCGGACCTAAAAGACATAGGTCGATTCCAGTGAAAGGAGAATTTTTGTCGAGCATCTGTTGTAAGTGTTTTACGGCCTTGCAATTTAGCTGCATAAGGTCATATGAGCGTGCGGGACACATTAAAAATTTTCAGTAGGTAGGAAATTTTGAATTTTGCCCGGATGGCGGCCGAAGCCTCCTCTTATCGATTTTAGATCACCAAGGGATCTTTAACGTGCGCAACTTTCACATGTGCCCTTCGAGATTTTTCGCCCTTGTCCAAGAAGGCTAGGTGTAGATCTTTCCTACCAGAAGATCAGGGGTGTAGCTGAAAGACAGCAGCAAGAAGAAACCAAAGAGTAGCAGTAGAAAGACTGCAGAAAGAATCAGGAGCCTAGAGGATGGGGCAAAGGAGGTGAGGGGGTGGGGGCAGAAAAAAGAGACGAAATCAGACGACAGAACATTACTAGAGAGCAGGAAAGGAGGTGAACGGAGAAACATTTAGAGAAGAAAACTTTTCGGTCACTTCGCGGATTCGAACACGGGACCTTTGAGTGAGAGGCCAACACCTTAACCTTTAGGCCAACAGAGCCCCCTTGAGCATCTCTGTATTTGTGCTGAGACTTAGTATCCCCCTCAGCCTGGAAGGGACCTGACCAAGGAGTTTAGAACTTACTGTAAACTCCTTGGACCTGACAGACAGGGTCGAAGCAACCCCTTCCTAAATGATCTAAATCTCGTCGATGGCGGCGTGAAACCTCTATAATTACTTTGTTACTTTTAAGGCAGTGAGTTCCTGGCAGCAGGCAGAACCACTGTCACCTAGCTGTAACAACCCCACCTTTAGGGACCCCCCTAACCCCCCCCCCCCCCCCCCCCCGAAAAAAAAAAAAATATCGCTTCGGCTTCCGCAAAACAAAAACAAACCAAAAAAAACCCAAAAACCCCCAACAACAACCGACAAACCGCAACACTCAAACAAACGCAAAAAAACCCAAAAAAAACCCAAAACACCAAACAACAACAAACAAACAAAACAAAAAAATCTCAAAAAACCCCCAAAAAACAACAAAACAACAACAACAACAACAACAGCAACAACAACAACAACAACAACAACAGCAACAACAACACCCTCCTCCCCCAAAAAAAAAAAACAAAAAAAAACAAACAAACACAAACAAACAAAAAAACAACCTCAAACAAACCAACGATCACGTGGACAAAAAAGCGCAATATGTGACGATTATTTCGATGCAGCGCCTATTCTTTCCTTCATTCCAACTTCTTTTGCCTTTGTTTGATTTGTTTTTGTCTTTGTTTGTTTTGTTTTTGTTTGTTGTTGTTTTTTTGTTACTGATGATGGGCAATCACCAACTGTTTGAAAATTTTAATTTTTAATTTGAAAAAACAACAATAACAAACAAACATGTTTTTGGTAAAGTTCTTTTGTGGAAGAGGTTTGAGCTAAATGACTGCGAATTATGATAGAATGCACACCCACAGACATACAAACAGGCACACACAGACACACACATAGACACACACACACACACACAAACACATGCACACACACAGACACACAAACAGACACACAAACAGGCACACACAGACACACAAACAGACACACACACACACTCACACACACACACACACACACACACACACACACACGCAAACAGACAACCAAAGGAGGGGAAGGGACAGTCGGGCTCCCCTTCCAGAAAGGCTGGATTGAGTGGCTGGGAAAAAAAAAGAGGTTTGGGGCGGGGAGGAAAAGGGAGAAGAATGGGAAAATGGTGAAGACCGGGGGGGGGGGGGAAGGAAGGAGGGTGTCAGAGGAGAGAATTTGGTGGAGGAGGGGGGGGGGGGGGGGGGGGGCTGTCTAAACTTGAGATTGTGCATTCCCGTAAATACTCGTAGAAGGTGGAGCCAGGGGATCGGATGTTGTCTCTCAGATGAGCCAAGCTATAATAATAGTATAACGTAAAGATTGAACAACTGAAGTCTTTTTCTAAACAAGGATCCGTGCAAACTGCTGATAGTCTTCACAAGACTTGTCTTTTTTTGAATATCTTTGCTATACTTTTTGAAGATACAAGTAAATTGTGTGAAATTGTACGTATAGGTTAAACGCCCCTCGCAACACTGTAAGGGCATTATTTTTAAAGAGTCGGGAACTTCGAATATTATAACGTCCATCTCCGATAGGACTGAGCTAAATAGGAAAATTCGAGAAAAGAATAACCAGTCCCGAGGATACAATATTGGAATGGGCTGGGAATCGAACCCTCGAACCCGCAATCTCACCAAATGTGAGACAGCGTAGTGGAATCAAGCTCTTGTCAAAATAATCAAAGTGAAGAAACTAGCATTTCCCGCAGGTTTGTGAATTTTTATCAAATTTGTGTTTTTTGGCTCAACCCCTTTCATGCCCATTAACGAACTCATTTCTGTATGGAATTTTCTGAAAAACGTTGATTAAAGGCACAAAAAATGTAAATTTTCAGTTACCACCGACTCTTAAGCTAAGAAAATAACTAATCTTTGACAGCCATTTTCTCACTAATCTTACCTCTGAAAGCAGGTGACCCCCACCCCCTTCATTTGACAAATATCTCGACTTGCATTCAAGATAAATGGATACTTTTTTCACCTAAATAAAGACAAGTGAACAAGTTTTAAGATGATACCAATAATTCTACATGCCCCAAAATTGACGAGAGCCTGATTCCACCACGCTGTCTCACCAAATGTGTGTGTTTTGCTCCTCCATGAATGCAGTTGCCATCTAGTCAGTGTGAACAGAGCCACAGAGCTGAGAGTTGTCTTTGACGAGTGGTCGTAGGAGCAGGGTCGATTGTTGGTTGTACACGAGGGCGTAAGAAAAATGACAAGCTTAACCTAACACGTTTCAATATACACATGAAATAGTATTAAATATCATGGTTTCTTTTCATTATGACACATCCCAGTTTGCTAAGTAGGCAAATCTGGGGGCTATATCTTGAATCGTTTTTTGTTAGAAATGAAAAAATGTGAAATTATTTTTTAAATTCAAGACGGCCTCCAGGGTGACCACATTTTTTTGGGGGGGCGAAACTTTAAAAAAATCTTCTAAGACGTTCTTTATATGACGCTTCAATGTCACTGTAGTCATGGTTCAAGATACTGTGGTCATGAACAGTAAAAATACTAAAATCTCTTAGTGCTTGCTTAACATGTCTCGAAACAGTAAGATCTATGCTGAGTGAAGAAACCGAAGTGCAAAAACAAGACACACACTGCTGCTTTATCACTTGTATTATGTAATAATAATAATAAATGACATTTATATAGCGCTCAACCCCGATTAAAGTACAAAGGCTTTGAGCGCTTTACAATACAGTACAACGTATAACAGTAGCATAAAAGGTTTTGTTACGACTAAAAGAAAATCACTCCAAATATTCATCTTATTAATTTAAAAACAGAAACGACTTCAGCTGACAATATTTAAATGAATTATGTTATATAAAACCGAGATGGCATTGCGTGAATAGAAACAATATTAACTTTCTTTCGGGCGAATGATGACCACTTGATTGATAAAACACACTGATGAAAGAAATCATTAGCGTAGTTTCTCTTTTTATTGCTTTAACGATACATTCCGATATCAGCTGTTGTAGAGTAATTGTATCTCGACTTGGTGGAATCCGGCGCTTGTCAATTTTGGTTATATGGGGTTATTGGTATCATCTTAAAGCGTATTCATTTGCCTTCCTTGTTGTTGAAAAGTATCCATCTATGTTGAATAGAAGTCGAAATATTTGCGACTGAAGGATGTCACGGTCCGATGGTTTCGGGGGTAAAGTTAGCGAGAATATGGCCGCCAACGTTTGGTGACTTCCAGATCAAGAGAGTCCATGGACACTGTAAATATACATTTTTTAGTGCCTTTAATCAACGTTTTACGGTAAAATCCACACAGGAGTTTGTTTTTAAATTGACATAAAAGGTGTTGTGCCAAAAAACAAAGTGGGTGGTTGACGGTTGCTCTGGTGTGGTTTGCTTCTTCTTTCCTATTAAACATCTATTGTCTTATCTCCGCTCATTCTTTTTAGGTGTTTGTTACTCTCTTGTAACACCACTAATCTATGACACTTATTTGACCGTATTGTGTTGGAAGTGTCATAAAACTTTAACTTAAACAAAAAAAAAAAAAAAAATTAATTAAAAATTGCCAAACGGAAAGAAAAATGCTGTTTTCTTCCCATTCCATTCATTTGACGAGCGCTTGATTGCACCACGCTGCCTCACAATTGGACATCAGCCTCATCAGAACACGGACTGTTTTGAAGTCTGAATCCGAGTAAATTCAGAAATTGTGTCGTCCTTTTTGAAATTCTGCTTCTAGTTCAGCACCATATACGGTATGAGAATGACACGCTCTGTCCTCAGAGCTCACCACTTTGTGAACGGCGGGTCGTTGACTGCCTTATGTAAGCCTTAACCTCCACTCCATATGAAAGAACAGAAAAAGAAGGAGCAAAGAAAAAAAAGAGAAAGAAAGGGAGAAAGAAAGAAAGAAAGAAAGAGAGAAAGAAAGAAAGAAAGAAAGAAAGAAAGAAAGAAAGAAAGAAAGAAAGAAAGAAAGGAAGGAAGAAAGAAAGACAGAGAAAGAAAGAAAGAAAGGCAGAAAGAAAGAAAGAAAGACAGAAAGAAAAAATAAAGAAAGAAAGAAGTAAGGAAGAAAGGAAATATTCCCACTGCCACAAACAGAACAAATCAAAGTGACAATAAAATCATGTTCTTGGTCCTTATATTGCTTAGGCTTTGCTCCTAAGCGTTCTCAAAGTAAAAGCATTATCTCTTATTATCTCTATCTATCAGGACACCTCGTGTCTCTTTCTAAGACAACTTTTCTCCAAGTCAGACTCGGGATTTTCGTCCCCACCAGAGCGGCGCTAACTGAAGGGCAGCAGCAGTCTGGGTAGGTGTCGCAGGAACAAACACTTGCATTAACCCCTGTGAAATGATCCCGATCCGAAGCCTCGTTAGCGCTGTTTGATGTTCAGCAAGCGGGCTAGAGTTGCACGCCCCTTTCTGCCCATAAATTGATGACGCTTTTTCTGGCGGAAGTCACGACAACCCCTCCAACCCTGGGCATGTTTCGGCATCCAGGTTTCTATTACCAAATCTGATTGAGCCGTCCAACCTACCTCTCTTCTAAAGCTCAAGCTTTTCGTTTATCTAACCTGTCTCGGTCGCATGTGATATTGTGTTTAGCCTAGCATGCGACCATGAACCCTGCAGCAGGAAGAAATTAATGGTTGCAGTTCCATTAACCCGGTGAGAGCTGTGTTTCGGATCGGACATCTTTGAAGACCTGATTGTCAAGAAGGCGTGCTGATAACATACGGGTTCACTACACAGATCAAAAAAGGGTCAGTATACAGTGCGTGAAATTTCTGGTAGAGTTCAGAGACTAATAAGTAAGATGTGCTTCGAAATGTCTGCATCAGTCAGCTCTGGTGCAGTTGGAAGAAAGTTGTGTCTATTTGTTTAAGACAACATGCTTTGGAATCTGAGTGTGCTGCTTACTTAATAAAAAATACCTATTTTCTTTATTTCTGTCTCTCTCTGTCTCCCCCCCCCCTCTCACACACAAACACACATATACACACACACACACACACAAATACACATACACACAAACACACATACACACATACTCACATACACACGCACACACACACACACACACACACACACAAACACACACACACACAAACACACATACACACAAACACATACACACACACACAGACACCCCCCCCCCACACACACACACATACGCATTTCATTCCAGGTAGCTGAGTATGGCCAGTCCTCACCATTGCTAAAAGCAATCATTGCTGTTGTGTAAAAAGCAATCATTAAAAATAAATTAATTGATTAATTAATTTTTAAACATTAAAAAATAAATAAATAAATAAAATTAAAAATAGATAAATGTGAATACAATACATGAACAAAAATAAACAAGGGGGAAAAAACGCCAAACAACGACAATAAGTAGATAAGTTGACAAATTAAACAAGAAAAGTTGATGCTCAACTTCAAGAATATGAACAAAAGACTGAAATTTGTGAGTAAGTAAAGAATAACCTAAGCAATTATCTATTTGTGGTGGCCGAACTTTGCTGTTCAAAAGGCTTTTTAATGGCTGCATCGATCGACATGCGGTTTTTGCCCAAAAATTCTTTATAATATTCTCCAGAGCATGACGCCCTTGGTTTTTACAGTTTTGAGACAGTTTTTCTGGAAAAAGCCAAATTTCTTTATTTCGCCGATCGTTTTAGTAGGCCGACGCTTCTGTCTGTGTAATTTTAGAAAATTCGGAAGTGATATTTCGCGAGGCGCATTTTGTTTTGAGAGAACAGATCTATACCTTCTAATTTTTTGCGTCTCTCAAAATTTATTTCCCCATTCCAGTAGAGTGTAAATATAGTAGGCCAATGACTTTTAGTTGATGTTAAGGCACCGATCATTCCATTCATCGAAAGGAGACCCAGCTAATTGCATTTTAAAACGGAAAACTAACAAAACGTGTACTCATTATATTGATAAAAAAGACAACAGCTTACTGCACTGACTAACAGACGGAAAATAAATCAAACTAAATGTTTTCATCTTCTTTTATAACAAGCCCACGTAGATAAAATAATATGAATCTAACGCAGAAACAAACGTTTCCTGATTATCTCTATTTTGTCTATCTATTTATTTATTCTGTAAATGGGTATGCACACGCACAAAACACACATACACACACACATACACACATACACACACACACACATACACACAGAGAGAGAGAGAGAGAGAGAGAGAGAGAGAGAGAGAGAGAGAGAGAGAGAGAGAGAGAGAGAGAGATTATAATATTTAAAGCAAGTATAGAATAGAATAGAGTGGAAGAGAACATTGTAGAATATGATTTAATATAATATAAATAGAGAGCGTTTACAGTATTACTGTGAAAACACTTTGATATAACTTGGAAGATGTTAACAAAGAGGAAGAGGGCACAAACAAGAACCACTACCGCCGTCTGTGCTGTATGTAGTATTTAGGTAACAATAATAGACAGCTTTTGTATAACGCAAATCCCCTCTCAACAGCAAGCTCTATGCACTTCACAATCTATACTATTACCCCAGCAGACCTGAGAGCATTCTGAAACAACCTCAACTTCCTAGGAACCATACAGTGCCTCACTTTTACATGCAGCCAACCTCAGTTCAATTCTCGAATGGGGATAAATAATTGTTATCGATCGAGCATCTCGGTCTTTCTCCTGGGATGTTGTATTCCTCTCAGCCCGGGTTTGACCTAAATGGCCGGGTCAGAAACCCGCTTCCTAAATTACCTTTAATTACGTTGATGCGGGAATAATAACACCTGCTATAGTTGACCAAAAAATCTAGAATCATTGATTGACTACAAGAACAATTTTATGGTCAGCTTACCAAAGCATCTCACTAGCTAGAGAGCATATAGATCTAACAGCATAACAAAGTACGGAAAGAGAATATCCTATACTTTCATTGAATAATAAAATTAATAAAATATGGAAATAGTAGCAAAAATAAATAAGTAAATGAAAAACACACACATTAAAATTAAGAAATAAATGTAAAAAAGTAATAGATAAACAGACGATTACGTAAATATAGAGGTACTAACAGATAGAAAAATATGTGAATAAATAAATGTCCACATTCATTAACTAAAGTACTTGATATCAGTCCAGTATCATTAACAAACAGTCATTTTTTTTTAAATTATAGAAATAATAAAAAGCTCAGAATATTTTCTCTTTCTCTTTTGCATTCACAAAGATTGTGCGATTTAGAGACCTACACAATCGATCACCTAAAAACAAAACAGCTTTTCTTTTTATAAAATTAATAAAACCCAAACACGTGAGTTTTCCATTCTACTGCTCAAATATTGCTTTACTTTTATAAGTAGAATTCTATTTTTTCTAATCCTACAAAGAAATGAAATGGAATAATATCAATTGAAGAAGCTTTTTTAAAATGAACTGTTCAGGCTCAATCTTTGAGTAAAGAGAAGTCAGTAGACACAATAACGGTCATTTAGAACGGGGGAAAAGTAAGACGGACAGACAGAAACAACACTAGGCGGAAAGTAAAGAAGTAGGACCTACCAGCTAGGCGCCTTCCAACTACCCGCTTCAGGCTCATTCAAATTCACAGAACGCGTTGTAATTTCAAAGGTAAGACCTGTCGGAGGGCCCGTGTGCAAGTTGCGCACGTTAAAGATCCCCTGGTGGTCTAAAATCGATAAGGAAGAGTAGGCTTCGGCCGCCACCTGGGCAAAATTCTAAATTTCTTACCAACTGAAAAAGTTTAATGTGTCCCACGCGCTCATATGACCTTATGCAGTTGCAAGCGCCGTAAAGCACCTAAAAAAACAAACAGAGTTAAGACCCGAATAACAGCAATCGTAGTAATAGAACGTGGTACATGTACATATATGTACAGTATAGATTGTGAATCGCATAGAGCTTGCTGATACCAGACCATCAATGATTTATTTATAGAGGCACCAGCCATCCATGTCCAGGTGCTGTTTTAGCCTCTTTTTCCTGTATTCGGATTAATAATATCTTTTTGCCAGAGCTTGCTGATGGGCGGGGATTTGCGCTCTACAAATGTCATCGTTACATCAATAGAAACTCGAATGTACACCGAGAGATTAATAAAAATAGCACTATCGACAGCGATTACAGCAAGAACCAATTCCAACACAACGATTATTGTTAGAATTATGGCAACAGCAGCGGCAACTGAAGCAGCATCAGCGGGAACAGAAAACAAAATGACCATGTAAGCCAAAGTAAAGTAAAAACAACAGCAACAACAACAACAACAATAACAACAACAACGGTAACAAAGCGCTGTCGTATGACCCTATGCAGTTGCGAGCGCGGTAAAACACTTACAAAAAAGGTAATAACGGTAACAACAGCAATAACAACAGCAGTAGCAGCAACAACAACACAACAGCAGCAAATAATAGCAACAACAACTACAACCCCGATAGTTACAACTCAAGAACAAGAAACCTTAGCAGCAACAAAAGTAGGAAGAACAAGAGGGGAACTGGGACAACAGCAGAAGAACACAAAAAAACAATAACTAATAACAAATAACAAATAGAAATAACAATCACAAATCAAGCGAAACAACAACAACAACAACAACAGAAACAACAACAACAACAACAACAACAACAACAACAACAACAACAACAACAATACAAATTTCGCCATCATTATCATGAAAACGGCAAAAATAATGTGAAACTCAAACAATGGCAACTGCAATAATAACAATGCAAATGATCATAATCAAAATACTAATACTAAATAATAATAATAATAATAATAATAATAATAATAATAATAATAATAATAATAATAATAATACGTGTAATGATACTACTACTGCTACTACTACTAAAGATGCTGATGATAGTAATAATAATAATAATGATGATAATAATAATAATAATAATAATAATAATAATAATAATAATAATAATAATAATAATAATAATAATAATAATGATAATACATGTAATAATAGTAATAGCACTAGCGAAAATGATAAAACAATAGTCATATATAGTAATCATAGAAAGAAAGAAAGAAAGAAAAACTACAAGTAGAACTACGAATGAACCAATAATAATCATGGCTATAAAAGCAACCAGAAAATGCAATAACAACAGTGATTTGAATAGAAACAATAACTACTACTACTACTACTACTACTACTACTACTACTACTACTACTACTACTACTACTACTACTACTACTACTATAATAATTATTATAACAACAATAACAATAAAAATAATTTTGATGATAATAATAATAGCAATTAACAATAATAATAATAATAATAATAATAATAATAATAATAATAATAATAATAATAATAATAATAATAATAATAATAATAATAATAATAATAATAATAATAAATTATGATGGTGATGGCAATGATAACATATTATTTCTATAGGTGATACTGTTCCTTTTGTTGTTATTCAATTATTGTTAATTTCATTATGATACAATATACTAATATAATTTGTTGCTGTTAATACTTATTATGCTTTGTTGTTGTTGTTATTGTTGTTGTTATTATTATTATTACTACTATTATTATTATTATTAGTTTATTTTGGAAAAATATTATTATTGTTATTATTATTATTATTATTAGTAGTAGTAGTAGTAGTAGTAGTAGTAGTAGTAATAGTAGTAGTAGTAGTAGTAGTAGTAGTAGTAGTAGTAGTATTTTTTCTATGATCATCATTTTTATTATTATATCATTATAAAACTGATAAAACAGAAAAATTGTAGCACGGCAGGTCATGAGCGACAAATATTAAATGAATGAATGAATAAATAAATAAATAAATAAATACATCAAAAATAAATACATAAATAAATAAATAAATAAATAAATAAATAAATACATAAAGAAAGAAAGAAAGAAAGAAAGAAAGAAAGAAAGAAAAAAAGAAAGAAAGAAAGAAAAAAAGAAAGAAAGAAAGAAAATTAAGAAATAAAGAAATAAATGTTGCAATAACAAAAGGAAAAAAAAGAAACAATCTTTGTTTGTGTATTAAAAAAGAAAACGCTTTTATTGGCTGAAAAATAGAAAACTGACTTGTTTACATTACGGTCTGTTTTACAGAAACGCGCTCTGTTATTTATTTTTTTGTATTTTTGTTTTTCATTCTGTAGAAGCAAGTTCGGCTATACTATAATATTAATATCCTGTCGCACTCTTTCGTCCAGTGTTGAGACCGATGATATTAGTAACCATGGCAACGGTGATCTCTCTGACTCAGGAGGAGCGGAAAGAAAGAGGGAAATGTAGAAATGAGAAGAAAGCACTCCCTGGCACGAGCGAGAAGTTTCTGGAAATCTGCGCTTCTCAGTCACGGCATGCATGAGTTCAGTCTCAGAATAATTCTGTAATATTCATTGAGATCCATTTATGGAAATGATTATCTATTAATTTATTTGAAAAGTTATACACAGTTGGGATAACTTTGTCAAGAAAGAAATGTAGAAATAAGAAGAAAGTACACCCTGGCACTAGATCTAGCAAGAAGTTTTTGGAAATCGGAGTTTCTCTGTCACGGCATTACGGTAGTTCAGTCTCAGAATAATTCTGTAATATTCATTGAGATCCATTTATGGAAATGATTATCTATTTATTGGAAAAGTTATAGATCTACGCAGTTGAGATAATTTGGTCAAGAAAGAAATGTAGAGGGGAGAAGAGAGTACACCCTGGCACTAAATCTAGCGAGAAGTTTCTGGAAATCTGCGCTTCTCAGTCACGGCATGCATGAGTTCAGTCTCAGAATAATTCTGCAATATTCATTGAGATCCATTTATGGAAATGATTATCTATTAATTTATTGGAAAAGTTGTACAAAGTTGACATAATTTTGTCAGTGCTAAACGGTGTTGAACTGGATACAACACACGGAAATAGTGTGTGGTTGACGGGTGCTCAGGTGTGGTTTGCTCCTTCTTTCCAATCAAACATCAGCTATCATCCTTATCTCCCCTCCTTCTATTTTGTGGTTTGTTACTCTCTTGTAACACCTCTAATCCTCGGCACTTATATGACCTTTTTGTGTTACAAGTACCGTAAAACTCTGACTAAAACTAAAGGCGGAAATAGGCTTAATCCCCTTTTAAAAACTTTCTTTCTCGGGAATTGAACTCAGGTCATCTACGCACCACTTCGCATGGGGCCTGTACACTATCTTAGTTGTTTAGTTCATGATGTGCTAATGATCATAACAACAATAATATTATGAGTATCTATAGTGTGATAATTTGATAGTTAATATTAATAGTACGGACAGAAATAGTAATAATAATAATGATAACAATATTAATATAAGTGATAATAATAAAAATAATAATATTTGTAGTTTTGATAATGATAATAGTTATTATAATAATAATAATAATAATAATAATAATAATAATAATAATAATAATAATAATAATAATAATGATAATAATAATAATAATTATAATAATAATAATGATAATGAAAAGGATAATGAAAATAATGATGAGTGTAATGATACTATAAATAATATAATAATCATAATAATAATGATAATAATAATAATAGTAATAAGAATAATGTAACAAATGTATAATACATAATAATAATAATAATAATAATAATAATAATAATAATAATAATAATAATAATAATAATAATAATAATAATGATAATAATAATAATGATAATAATAATAAATGTTATTTAACTCCTGGACCAAATACTTTCGATGTAATTTTAAAAATAAGAAATAAACCCTGGCGCAAAACGAACAATACTTGTCAAACTCAGACAAGCCGAATGAAAATGAATAACAGCGACAAGAAAAGGCCAGGCCAGAACCCTTGAAAATATAATTATTAAAATACAATATTTTTTTTAAAAGTACTTAAAAGTAGGATGCTGCCATCAAGAAATGTAAATCCGTCCGATTGCATCTATACTATTCTTACTAATTCACTGTATTGATAATAGTTATAAAATAATAAAGTATGACCATGATAACAACCCCCCTCCCCCGTCCCCTACTCCTCTAAGCACACATAGACAGAATCTGTACCTAAGACTTATTTTTTTTTAAATAGCTAATGTAATGATGATGATAGTAAAAAAAATGATATTGGTAATAACAGTATGGAGGTAATAAAAAATGAAAATGATAATAACAGTGTGATAGCAAAGACATAACATAGAATGACATAATATTGATAATACCTGTTTGATAATAATGATATATAAAATGGATCTATATTGATTATAGCATTTTGATGGTAATGGTTCATAAATATAGAATCTATCTCTCTCTCTCTATATATATACACACTCACCAATACGTTATATATGTATATAATACACCAAAACAAGAAGGGAAAAAAATAAAATAAAATAACTGGCGCAATACATTACTGACCCTTCTCTTTCCAGGAAATCCTTCCGTATATTATTCCCTGGTGCAATAAAATAGGTGTGTTAGAGATAGAGACTCCTTCTTCTACCACTTCTCTATCCGGGTTCTAGAATACTCTAGACGTTTCCACTGTGAGCATGTTGTGTGTGTCACGTCTTCTTGGGGCACAGAGCAGACCAGACGTCGGCGCAATAAGGCACGTGCATGCGATCTTTTAATGTCAAACGAGGAAAAGAAATGTGTAACTTGGACTCTGTCTCGTGAATTATGTATTTGCCGCTCTATTTGTTGTTGTTACGAGAGTTGTTAGTTCTTCCGTGAAGTAAGTTATGGGGTTGTGGTGAGGTTGGGGTGGGGGGGGAGGTGTG
>NW_004797334.1:1088316-1091071 GCF_000002075.1 Aplysia californica | reverse complement strand
AGATAGATAGATAGATAGATAGATAGATAGATAGATAGATAGATAGATAGATAGAATGGCTCCTGAACTGAACGGTTTGCTGGAAGAAATAATTATTTATCTTAAAACAAAAGATGGTCTTACATAACTTGGTTCAGACTTCTTGAAGTATTTAGATCTATATTTCCACGGCTAAGGGGCAGAATATGTTCTACTTGTCTGTACGGTGGTTTTTTTGCCAACAGTGCTTCTTTTTACTGTTAGGAGAATTCTGGGAAAATTAAAACATAAACTCCCACCCTCATACTCTCTCTCTCTCTCTCACACACACACACACACACACACACACACACACACACACACACACACACACAAACACACACAAACACACACTTGTGCTCAAACATGGAGAGAGACACTGACATACACACACATTCACACACACACACGCGCGCCTACACAAACACACGCACGGCACAAGTGCTCTTGTCCTCGCACGTGCAGTACACAACATTCATTTACAAAGGTATATTGCATCTCTTAGCAAGGGTACTCATAGTCAAGGAGAAGGCAAGAGATACACCTCCATCTTCATACATACGTATGCACGTGCAGACTCGTATACACACACACACACACACACACACACACACACACACACACACACACACAAACACGCACACACACATACACACACACATACACACACACACACACATACACAAACACCTGCACCGTTGCACCCGGCATAATCTGATTATATGAACACGTTAGTCTTTGTCACACGAATAGAAGACCAGGAAGAAATTCTCAGAGTTTATTCGCAAACTTTGTGCCTACTTTGTACCTTATTGCAGTCCCCTCGATTGTGATTTCTCTTTTGTTTTTGTTGAAATAAAGATATATCCTAAGTCCGCATAAATCGTGATCTATAACTTTCAATTTCCTATAGCAATATTAGACCCTTATCAACTCTAACTTCTCTTGAAAGTATTTCAGTGTTCCCATTTACTGCCTTTCTAAATTATTAAACGATTTTCGCTCGATCACTACTGAAATTCGCTTATGATAGTTGGAGAACGCCATTAGTGTAACTTGTCACATCTGCGGGTGGTTGGTGGGTCCTCTAGTTTTGTCAGCGCCTTACTTCTTTTTAGCTAATAATAATGTTCTAATAAGCTAATCTGTTCAAATTTGGCGATTGTCGCCTGGTTTGTCTTTAACAACGAATAAAACAAATGGCTGTTCTCTCCGTCACACATTTTTCTGACGTTTTCCGGCCCTTTGTGTCTTTTTAAAAAAAGACTTTTTAAAAATCTTGTACTTTAAAATGTCTTTGGTTTTCTTTCTTGGATTTTTTTTTTTTGGGGGGGGGGGGGGGGTAAACGATGTAATGTCCACTTATATAGCTAGATGCAGTATTTTTCTAAACACACGAATACAAACAAGCAGCCATTATACCAGGGAATAATTGGTCTTGTTTTGGTTCTGCAATCTATAAAAAATGAAAATAAAAGGTACAATTCTATCAGGAAGGGCACATAATTTTTACTGAGATGGGGAGAAAAGTAGTGACGCAAAATCGATATGAGAAGTCAAAGCGAGACGAGATAACAGTGTCGGAGGGCAAATGGGAAAAAGTGTCCACCAGGAAGCTGCCTCTCCAACGTTTCATCATGGCCGCATTCTATTACGTCACATTTCAAATCCGAAGTACAACTCGGTCTCAAACCTACTGTCAGCAATTTTACATACATTGTAAAGTAGGAGAATGTTTAACACGCCAACTGACATAATTCACAAGGAAGATCATTTAGAAGGCGGGCTAAATAGTGCGACCACGGACACATGTTGCCATAGTCAGATTGTATGAGTTAGAATTTTTTTTAAACCTGAGGAGGGGTAGAAAAGGCAGCCCACATCACATAACAGAGCGAATCGACCAACCAGGCAATATTATATTATCTTTAAAAAATATATAGAATAAAAGTAAAAGGTCCATCAAACCCTATTAGACCAAAAAGATTAACGCTAAGACCCACAGTCGTTTCGTCCAGATCAAATGAATCCCGAATTAGCTCTCACAAACAACGTCAAATCGTCATGGGACCACCACCCGCGTTGTCAAAGAGGCAAGGGAAGTGGCTCAGAATCGCGGGTACGGATTGACGGATCCAATCACGAATGTGGGTCTTAGCGTTAATGTTTTTGGACTGAGTGTACGACTTCAAATAACAAAGCCAATTTGAATGATAGTTGGAATCGAGCCTGCGGAAGCTTTTCTGCTTATTTCAAAAGGGTTAAATCTGTCACTCTTCGTTTGACACCTTTTTAATTTTTAAAAAATTTCCCTGTTGTCTGCGACACAAACGCAAAAATGTTTCTCCCCCTCCCAAGTTACCTGTCTGCCAACCAGTCTGTCTGCCATTCACTCGCCGGATTAACTCTCGTTCTGTTATCTCTATTTCCTTTTTAAACTTTCTATTATTTCTGCACTCACTCCTCCCAAGAGGGTGGTTTGAGGGTGCTATGGTGTGATTTTCTTCTTTTGTATCAAACACCTGCGGTCGTCCTGATTTCTCCTCAGTTTTTGTTGTTTGTTACGCACTTGTAACACTTTCAATCTTTTGCACTTATATGACCTTATTGGGCTGCAAGAGCCGTAAAACACTTACCAAAAAAATAAATAAAACGACAACAAAACTACACCTTTCACCCTTCTCATCTACCCCTCTCTTTCTCTCTCTCTCTCTCTCTCTCTCTCTCTCTCTCTCTC
>NW_004797334.1:1085127-1088216 GCF_000002075.1 Aplysia californica | reverse complement strand
TGTGCCTTGCCCCTTAATAAAACTACACTAACTCTCTTGCAAGTGCCCATCATCCATGTTGTGAACGCAAGCAACAGAGAAAGAGAGTGCAGTATAGATAAACATGATTAGAGGCGGACGTGAGAGAGAGAGAGAGAGAGAGAGAGAGAGAGAGAGAGAGAGAGAGAAAGAGGGAGAGAAGAGGGAGGGATGGAGGGAGGTTAATCCATCATCTCTGCATGACAGATTTTTCTTTAAAAAATCGTTTGTGCCCTATGGTTCTCATGTCCGTCTTAGAGCAGATTCTCAACGATATCGCTGGCGGGATGTCCTGCTACTCAACACCATGACTTCTGTCACGTGATCCGGCCAGTTCTATGTCAGCGCGTGACCACAGAACCAGACCCTATTCTCCAGACCAAGACGTGATGTATTAGATATCCTCTCCCCTGACTCGCCGCTGTTCCAGGGAGTCCGGCGGTAAATTAGGCACGGCAAATAAACATGTTTGCATTGATAAACACCACCCCTCCCAACCCAAACTCTCGCCGTTAACAGGGCTCTGTGCGACTAAACGGCGTTCATTTGGGGGAAAATAGTCTAAGGTTACGGTCCCACTGCTCGACTCTTTACCCTCGCTGCGGGCGCTGTTAAAAGTGTCGCGTGTTGGAGACAAAGCTCGCAGGTCCTGTGGAAATGTGCCCTCCGTGAGATCAGTGGACGTTCGGGGATTTCCGTGTCTCCTGCATGTTCTTTCTGCTGGGGCCATTCAGACTTTTAGCCTGCAGATATCTCCCTCAATTATAACTCATTTCTAATTACGACTTTCTCAGGTAGATATTTGCCAGACGTCGTGTGGTCAGTGTGGTGTAGTTGCTGACACAAAAGCTATGTTACTAGAGGATTTGGGGTTTAGTTCTTATCTCAGTACAATTTAAAGATTATAGTGTCTTTTCCTGTGAAGAGTTTTCTCCGTTTCTTAATATTATTGCCCAGTTCAAAGGAGCTCAAAGTTAGTTAAAATATACATTTACTCAGTCAACTGACAACATAATTATGTCACGTGATCTACTTTCCATTCTGACTCTAAGACTGACCTTACTTAATACTTTCAATATTGTTACTTTTAAATCTTCTCAGACTGATCTGGGTTTTTTCCATAATATAATAATAATTGTGTTTTCAGGTTCACCCGTTTCCCCAAAGCTTTGCTTACATTCGTTGTCTTTGGTGTTTTTTGTGACGTAGTTTGTTATCGATCATGCTTTGCCGCAAAACGTCTGATTTACAGATTATGCTACTCTGCTTATTTTGCCTGCTCTGGGGCGCAGAGAGGTAAATAAGTAGGCAAACAAAAACACCATTTAAAAAATACGAATTGTAAACCTTTTTGCCTGTAAGTAATATTTTACCTTTATGAACACCACCCCCCCCCCCCAACCTCACACACAGACAAGTTTTAAAGTTGCCTTCCCGCTCAGTTTTCTGCCAACATAGAGTAGAATGGTTTTTGTCCAGCACAACTGTGCATACCGATCAGAAATATTTGGACTGGAGTTTTGAAACCAATAATTTGTTTTGAAGGCTTAGTTTCTGAAAGTTGTGTGTAGTCGCTAAAAAAAATCCATCCTTATGAGATAGCCATTTCAGAAAGGTGTTGGGGCTAATAGACCAGGGGTTTTAAAAGAAAACAAGAACCCCAAAATGGTTAATGGATTACGGAATCGCTTGTGAAGCAGCTATGTCTGAAAAGCGACTAGGTAATGTAAGAGTTGGGGAAAATAGGAGAATAAGTGTAAGGCAACCCACATAATAATATGATGAATTGCGTTTAAAGGTTTTAGTGACTTACCCTCCAGCTAACGTCTTCCCTACGAGCATCCCGGAAACAATTCTAATTATAACCTCTCTGTTATTATGGGTAAATTATCCTTTCTTTAAAAAAAAAAGCCACCAAAACCGAGTCTTGTTCCTAAATTGTTTCACTTTAGACTCCTCCGAAATATTCAAATTCTCCAACCAAACCCTCCTCTTGAGGAAAATTAGAGAGCTGTGTTCTACACAGAGGGAGGAATCTATTGGCCAACCCAGAGAACGGGGTGAGGGCGGGCTTAAACTTTGGTTGGCTCTTGTAGAAGAGGGAGAGAGTGTGTGTGTGTCTGAGGGGGGGGGGGGGCTGGAATACGTCAAGCCAGAGCACCAAGATACAGCCGATTTGTGTCCAGAGCCACAGAAAGAGAGAAATAACAGAAGGAGAAAAGGAATAAAAGGAAAGCGCGTAAAAAGTGAGCTGTAATGGACTCCCGGCCGCTACAAGAACCCCAGGGCAAAATTGGGGTGCGCGCGGTAGAGAATGGAATATGACTCAATTTCCCTGATCGGTGAACCCATACAGGCCGCGTTCATTTGTCCTAATCACAGGGACGCCCCAACATGTTTTAATTTTAAATCAAATTCCAGAACACAATTTCCTTTCGCACCGGCTCCTGGGGATCTCCTTTACCTCATCATTTTCGTGTATCCCTCCGCGGCCGCATACTAAGCAGGGGCTCGTGACGCCAATTACTCTGACGTCATTAGCATATGACGGGGCCCACGTGGCCAGGAGACCCGTCTCTGAGCGCGCGAGACGCGGACGGAAGTCTGGGGGCAAATTAGAGCACTGCTCGCTGACAGTGGCTGCGTTAGATCAAGATAAACCGACTTCATCCTCATTCAAATTTCGCTCCAGCGTTAGACTCGCCGAGGAAGGAATCCCCCTCTCGCGCCCGGGTCGCCCATGATGCCCCTCTGAGGCTAGGAGGACAGGAGAGAAAGGCTCATCATTATTTTGTTTTCGCCCTCACCAGGACCTTCTGGGCCACAGGTTCTTAGCACCGCAGTCGCGGCGCCACTGAGGAAGGAATTATTGCAGGACCGAGGTGCCTCCAGCGGTCGCTACGGCCCTTCTGGGGTTGTCGTTGGTGCGGTATGGTGCAGGGAGGAGGTGGTGGTGTACTTATATACAAAGTTCACTGGATCATCACTTTTCCCTGATAAGTCTAAAATATTCTGCACTTACGATCATTCTTATTTTGTTTTTAGTTTTAGCACGGGTTTTACGGCACTTG
>NW_004797334.1:1082780-1084297 GCF_000002075.1 Aplysia californica | reverse complement strand
TGGGATGGGGGTGGAGGAGGGTATATGATGAGATGGGTGGTTTGGGATGGGGGTGGAGGAGGGTATATGATGAGATGGGTGGTTTGGGATGGGGGTGGAGGAGGGTATATGATGAGATGGGTGGTTTGGGAAGGGGGTGGAGGAGGGTATATGATGAGATGGGTGGTTTGGGAAGGGGGTGGAGGAGGGTATATGATGAGATGGGTGGTTTGGGAAGGGGGTGGAGGAGGGTATATGATGAGATGGGTGGTGTGGGGGCAGGGCAGGCCGAGGTGGGTTTGAATAAGTTGGGGTAGTATGGGGGAATGTTTTGGCGGTGTATGATTGGTTGTGGTGGTATAAGGTGGGTTAGGATGGTATATAATGAGGTTGGGAGGTTAAGTGTGGGATAGGATGGGTTTGAACAAGTTGAGGTTTGATGAGGTGGGTTGGGGGTCGTATATGATGGGGTGGGGTGGTGTCTGGTGGTTTTGGGTGGGGTTGTTTTTTTTTTTTTGGGGGGGGGGTATGTCATGGGGAGGGGAACATATGTGAGCAGCGTGGTGGAATCAGGCTCTCGTCAAAATAATCAAAGTGAAGAAACTTGCATTTTTCCGCAGGTTTTTGATTATTTATCAATTTTGTGTTTTTTAGTTCAACACCTTTCATGCCCATTAAAGAACTCATTTCTGTGTGGAATTTTCAGGAAAAACGTTGATTAAAGGCACAAAGAATGTAAATTTTCAGTTACCACGGACTCTTAAGCTAAGGAAATAACTAATCTTTGGCGGCCATTTTCTCACTAATTTTACCTCTGAAAACAGGTGACCCCCACCTTCTTTTGCAAATATCTCGACTTGTATTCAAGGTAAATGGATATTTTTTCATCCAAATAAAGACCAATGAACAAGCTTTAAGATGATACCATTAACTCTACGTGCCCAAATATTGACGAGAGCCTGAATTCACCACACATATGATAGGTGGGGTGGTTTGAGGCTAGGGTGGGTTGGGGTTGGTATCAGTGCGTTGTATGGGGGTAGGCTTGGGTGGTGTATGATGGGTGGAGCGGTACATAAAGAGGTATGGTGGTTTGGGGAGGGGCAGAGTCGGTTTGAATAAGTTGAGGTTGGGTGAGAGTTGATTGGGATGGTATTCACTTATAAAAACAAGAGGACTATCCCGAAAAAAGCTGTTTTGAGAAAATTGAAGGTACAGTTTTTGCCCCTTGTTCAGATTCTTTAAAAGAAAAAGAGAGTTTACTCTACATTCGAACAAATTTCTCCTATAAGTAGGGCAATGCCGAATTTTAGTGTAGGTCAAGATTTCTGGAAAACCCCGAAATCTTGGTTAGCCCGCTAGTCCTTAAAAAAATGACCATATAAAAGGTTTGGGGTGGTATATGGTGGGTTGAGCGGTACATATAGGTTGAGGTGGTATATGACTATTTTTAGGGGGGGGGGAGTTATAGGAAGTGTGGGGTGGTATGTCATGGGTTGGGGTGGCATAGCATTGTTTTGATTGGGTTGTTTTTTTTT
>NW_004797334.1:1080630-1081795 GCF_000002075.1 Aplysia californica | reverse complement strand
TAAGATAAGATAAGATAAGATAAGATAAGATAAGATAAGATAAGATAAGATAAGATACTACTTTATCTCAGAGGGAAATTTGTCTTGGCTGTACAGGACCGTAAAAGGACTCGCAGGTATATATTTAAAAAATTAATTATATATCGCTCTTTTTAAAATTCAATATGAAAAGAGAAATAAAGCTACCATTCAACCACATGCAGGAATTTAGATACAAAACCTTTGGAGTTATATACAGATTCAATCTCTAAGAGCAATGCAAATCTATGACCATTCTGACAAAATCCTTATGCTAGAAGGTAAAAAACTTCTTTTACATCTTTCTTTCTTTGTTTTTGGATGTACATATATGCCGCTGCGTGATCTTACAATTTGTGTGGGGGGAGGTGATGGGTCGTTTATAATACTTTTTATCTTTTTTATATGTGTGGTGTTATACATAAATTTCATCCATTCTAGTAAAATCTTATCCAGAGATCGTACTAGAATGAGTGAAATGTATAACACGTGTACACCCTATTTTACTGATAGTTCTTTAGTTCTCTATGGGAGGCCAAAAGCAGTAACCCTCTACTAGGCTAAAAGAACCCTGTATGTTGAACAAAATTGAGTAGCCTCAAAACTTTACAATACGCTTGTGGGAGAGCTTCGAAAGAACTCTAGGAAAGGCGAGAGGAATGTCGATCTTTGAAAATGGTTATTATTCTAAATTGTAATGGTTTTATCTTTTCTCAATTACAGTTTCATTTAAACTCAAACAAAACACCAAGAAGAATTTAAAAAACAAAAACAAAAAGCAAAAGCCATCGACACCACAGTAATCTATAACCTCCCCCCCCCCCCTGAAAACATAAAAAGATATTTAAAAAAAGGAAGAATTAAGTGCTGAACGCAAAACGTTCCGTCATTGATGAATTATGGCTTTCTCAAGTAGGTCATTAGAAAAGCTCAGGGGAGGGCACTGAATAATACACGCGTGGACAATGGGTTGCCAAAGCTTTGACTCTTAAAAAACGTAATAGTTTTCCAAGTAGACTGACTTTTTATTTTCTATATTTATTTTCCAGCACTCGCCATCAAAGCCCAAAAAAACCCCCACACTAAATAAATCCATAAAGAAACAAAGCAAGATGATATCGCCTCTTTATCTCTCAATTCTTTTGCA
>NW_004797334.1:1078769-1080530 GCF_000002075.1 Aplysia californica | reverse complement strand
CACACACACACACACTTTAGGCCCTTCCAAAAATTGTTTTTGTAATTCCGTGTTTCGTTTTCACGACCATTTCTTTTCAGTTCGCAAATAGCACACTTTTTTTTCAACAATCAGAGTCTTCAAAATTTTGATCAGATCAGGGAGTTGGCATATACTCAATAGGACGTATCAAAAGGAAACTTTTGGATGTAAATTTAGGCTCTACATTGTAATAACTCATGAGAACAAATGGCTGTTTTAAGGACAAGCGGGCTAACCCAGATTTCGGGGATTGCCAGAAATCTTGACCTACACCAAAAGTGGTCATTGCTCTACCTATAGGGGACGTTTGGTTTCATTTGTGATTATATTCGTTTGGTTATTGAGAAAACTCTCCCTGCCTTTTAAAGAAACTGAACAAGGGTGCAAGAACTTTACCTTCGATTTTCTCAAAACAGCACTTTTTTGGGATAGCCTCCTTGTGCTTAAAAGCGAACAAAAGGACCGCAAGGTGCAACAAAGTTCTACCTGCTCAGTACCTAGTTTTGAGAAATTTTGACTTCAAAAGTTTTTGAGTTTCTCATCATGTCAAGCTTTTTCAAATGCAATTCTTTAAATATCTAGATAACAACTACGAATAATCTTACGATTTTGATAAAGCAGATATAATATAATTTGTGAGGCAGCGTGGTGGAATCAGGCTTTCGTCAAAATAATCAAAGTGAAGAAACTTGCATTTTTCCCACAGGTTTGTGAATTTTTATAAAATTTTTGTTTTTTGGTTCAACACCTTTCATTCTCTTTAAAGAACTCATTTCTGTGAAGATTTTCCTGAAAAACGTTTATTAAAAGTACACAAAATATAAATTTTCTGTTACCACCGACTCTTAAGATAAGAAAATAAGTAACTTTTGGCTGCCATTTTCTCACTAATTTTACCTCCGAAAACAGGTGACACCCACCTTCTTCTTTCGCAAACACTCGACGTGTATTCAAGATAAAATGATATTTTTTCCATCCAAATAAAGACAAGTGAATAAGCTTTAAGATAATACTAATAACTCTACATGCCCAAAAATTGACGAGAGCTGACGAGAGCCTGATTCCACCACGCTGCCTCACATTTGGTTCTTGATTTCATGGTGTTAGTAACTCGAAACGGCCAACAATTTCAGAACGTTGTAATTCTGAGATAGCGAAATATCATTATTTTCTTATTGCTAATTGGTCAAAACATACAGTCTAACACCCTCATCCCTTTTTTTTTTTTGGGGGGGGGGGTGGAGGGATCGAAGGAACAAAGGAATAAAGTTCTAGAGGAGCCCCAGAGGTAATGCCATCTAGTGCTGGGCGGCTAGGTTCCCGATTATTGAAAGCTAGGGATCTTAATAATCGACTCCGAACCCAATTACTTACTTTCTAATAATGTTATTTTTTTCCAGTGGTTACCTGGTTGGCTCCGAACATCTTCAGGATTAGAATAACCTTGTTATCGGAACACCACGAAGCACCAACTTCTATTTTTTCAAAAATAATTATTTTAAAAAAAGAAGATTTTTAATGATAAAAATAACTGGCAACCGTTGGTTTACGTAAAAAGGAGACGGAACTTTACTTTCGTAGTGTTAATCGTGGGAATCGTTTATAGAATCGACTCTTCGCCGAGCTCTAATGCCATCCTAGCTATCAAGACAAACGCCGGCTCGGATGGCGGGTACTCTTTTCTTCATGGAAGAAGGATACCAGAATCAATGACCGCCTTTACCAAACATTAATTATAAT
>NW_004797334.1:1076156-1078538 GCF_000002075.1 Aplysia californica | reverse complement strand
ATCATCATCATCATCATCATCATCAACATTATCATAATAATCATTATAAAAACAATAATTATAAAAATAGATAGCATTTGTATAGCGTAAATCCCCGCTCAAATGCAAGCTCTATGCGCTTCACAAACTACACCATTACCCCCAGCAAACCTGAGAGCATTCTGAAAGAACCTCAACTTCCTGGGAAGCATACAGGCATACATAGGCGCTAAAATACTAACATACTGACAAGATATTTCGCTGTCTATGACCAGGTACCCATTCCTACCTGGGTGAAGTGAGGACAATTCGTGTAAAGAGCCTTTCCCAAGGACACAATGTTGGGCCCGCGGCTCGAACCCCTGAACCCGCAACCTCACGATTACGAGTCCAGTAGCCTAACCACTACGCCACCGACGCCACACAATGCTAGGTGGAAAATGGGTCGACCGGTACATAGATATACTTACTTTTACTTTCTCATCAACTGTTACCGCTAGGGAAGACCAAGGAAGACCTGGCTGGATATTGTTAAGAAGGTCCTGGAAATACATAGCATATCTATCACAGACGCTACAGTTTAGTTTTAGTAAGAGTTTTACGGCACTTGCAACACAATAAAGTCATATAAGTGCCGAAGATTAGAGGTGTTACAAGAGAGTAACAAACACAAACAAGAAGGAGGGGAGATTAAGACGATAGATGTTTGATAGGAAAAAAAGAAGTAAACCACACCAGAGCATCCGCCACCCACCCACACAGACGTTACACACCTAGTTCAGGACCGAAACCTGCACCTCCCCTCGACATCTTAAGGATACTGGAGGAAGGAAAAATAAGAATAAAATAATAAAATATAAGTTTGATAATAAGTTGCCGTTTAGCGCCGGGGGGAGATTCAGTTTTTTTACGGTAGGTTAGCTCGACAGCTAGATCTTTCAATTGGGACTTTATAACGTCTCAGGGTTTCCTTGACTCCCTTATTCCATCTTTTGTATGGTCTACCTCTTTCTTTATAGCCGGAGTACGTGGTACATGGTTAATACGGGGTGCCCACTACGGCTGGATCGGGCCGATCGCCCGACTCGACCGCCTGAAACTGGAAACAAACACGTTTGATTTTGAGGTGATCAAAATGATATTCCTCTGTCCGTCTGCTGGGAATTTGTAGCCCATTCAGCTCGGGTTGTGTTTGTGTATGGTTGAGTGATTGTATATGTGTGTGTGTATGTTTGTGTCTGTGAGTGTGTGTGAGAGTGCGTGTGTATGTGTTTGTGTCAGTGTGTGTGTGAGTGCGTGTGTGTGTGTGTTTGTGTGTGTGTGTCTGTGTGTGTGTGAGTGAGTGAGTGAACGTGGGTGTCGTGTGCATGCATACATGCATACGCACAAGCGCGTGTGCGGGCGAGCGTCATGTCGTTCAACAATCTTCCCACTCGTCATCACGGCATCTGCCTGACGCCACAGCGAAGCCACCCGAAGAGCCGACCTTTAACCCCTCCCAGTAACCCCCCTCCCCTTCTCCCTTCTCCCTCTCTCTCCTCCCTCTCTCCCTTCTCCGCTCTCCCCCTGGGGGTCAACCCGTCTCCCTTGTCGTCGACACCTCGTGACGATGTCGCAGCTCCCAAGTGGGGCGGCCAATCTCAGCCAAGGAAACCCCAAACCCTCAAAAGATGGAGATGAATGAATGTTGGCCCTAACCGGATTACAAGAATTCCTTTATTGCGTCTTTTTGATAAATGGCCCCCGGAGTTATGATATAATTTCAAATCCCAGGCCGCCAGCCCTGATGGCGGTAACATTATCCCTCAGAGATGCCGGCTTGGCTGCCCTCTGACCTCTTCATGAGCGCATTCTTTTTCCCGCCACGACTGTCCTGACGCCATCGTGTCGTGTTGAAATATGTCTGATGGCGAAAACACAAAAACTGAGAGCCACACTGAGCTCCTCTTGATGAGCCTCCAGTCTCCAGCGAGACTTTTCTTTCCCCTTCTTTTTAGTTTTTTATTTTTGTTTCGTAACCTCAGTTGACCGATCGCTTTTTTGTTTGTTTTTGGTTGGTATTATTTCTTTTACAGCCAGGAATCAGTATTGGCTGTCATTTATTTCCCTGAGACATCCATTTTCTGAGCATGATCTACACTTCCCAGACACATTTCTTGCTCCCATCCACCAGAGTGTCACCAGCTTATCCTTCTGACTAACCTTTGAACCTTTTTCTGTCTTCCGCTGTAACCCACCTGAACCCATAGAATGTTCTCTAATATGAGCTCCACTCCCTCTTCTATTTTTCTATCCTCCACTGCCTCTGTCTCTGCCTCTCTCTCTCTCTCTCTCTTTCTCTCTCTCTCTCTCTCTCTCTCTCTCTCTATCTATCTTTCTCTCTCTCTCTGTCCCTCTCTCTCT
>NW_004797334.1:1068204-1071716 GCF_000002075.1 Aplysia californica | reverse complement strand
TACACACACATACACACACACACACACACACACACACATATACACACACACACACACACACACACATACACACACACACGCGCGCGCGCGCGCGGACTATTTTCATTCAGACCTAGATATAGAGGTACTCCAACCTCAGAATCTCCATGACGCAGATAGATCTACTTGCTTCAAACATTAACGTGTTTGTCAAGAGAAGAAAAGAAACTCCCAGCACTGACAAATTGGCATGAGAGCGTAAATTAATAGGCCTTGATTCGTTTCTAATTTAACTTTAGTCAGATTCCATTTCAAGGGCGATTCTTTCACTGGACAAGACCGGCGGCGCTGGTCACTTTCTGATGGCTCAATAAACAGTGGACAAGAGGCTGATTACTGAAAACGTCTCCTTTATTTGCAAGTAAATCCAGACTCATAAAGATTTATCAACGTTTAAAAAGCACTTTGCCGGTTTGAAAACGCCCAAAGAAACAATTGGGATAATAGATCTAGATATATACTCTTTCTGTTGTCGCACTGCAGAGACTCGTTCCTTCACCATTATTTATCACGTCACACCGGCTCAAAACATTCATGTGAATCGCCGCCTGTCACGACATCATAATAAGAATAAATAATAAACGACATTTATATAGCGCTCAATCCCGATTAAAGTACACAGGCTCTGAGCGTGTACAATACAGTACAACGTACAACTGTAACATAAAACGTAGTGTTACGACTAAAAGAAAATCACTCCAAATATTCATCTTATTAATTTAAAAACAGAAACGACTTCAGCTGACATTTGGAACTTGTGTACCCGAGGCCGTATTACCAAACATCGCTCGTTCAATGATGACGTCAACCTTCCAGGCCAATTCACCCTTAACCCACAAAGTGAACACAAACACGGCTTATAATTGGTAATTGGCTGTTACAGCACTTGCAACACAATAAGGTCATATAAGTGTCGAAGAATAGATGTGTAACAAGAGAGTAACAAACCCAAAAAAGAAGGAGGGGAGATAATGACGACAGATGTTTGATAGGAAAGAAGGAGCAAACCACACCAGAGCACCCGCCAACCACCCACTGTTCTTTTGTATAGTTTAATAATGCGAGTTTTCCGGTGCTTGCAACTGCGTAAGGTCATATGAGTGCGCGAAACACAAGGTTTGCAGTATGCTTGATTTTGGTCAATGATCAGAATAAATAGTAAAAAAAAAAAAAAAGAAAATTTCATTTAAACAACAACAACAACAACAACAAAACAACTTACATCATATTAAAATAAAAGTCTTTACATCTTTATGTAGGGGCCAATGCCCTTATAAAAATATGAATTCTGTTGGGATCAACGACAGAGAACAGATCTTACAATTTTGCACCTTTAAAATATTTCTTTCGGGTCTCTCCAAAGTCAGTAGATTCTGTTAGAATTTGTGCAACGGAGAAATCTGTGTTTGAATCGGACTAAGAGCGGTTTCTCATCTCCCTGCAGGAGGTATAAGTATAATGTATGTGTCAGGGGGGTAGTTCGAGACGCAATCGAGTAAAGATGACCTCGTCTTTTTTGGGAGAGAACCTAAGGTTTTCATTGGCTCAGTGTGGGCATGATGCTGTGGAGTTTGTTGTTTTATAATTCAATAATGATCATAGATGATAGATAACATTTGTGAGGCAGCGTGGTGGAATCAGTCTCTCGTCAATTTTTGGGAATGTTGAGTTATTGGTATCATCTTAAGGCTTGTTCATTTGTCTTTATTTGGGTAAAAAATTATCCATTTATCTTGAATACAATTCAAGATATTTGAGAACGAAGGGGTTGGGGGTCACCTGTTTTCAGAGGTAAAATTAGTGAGAAAATGGCCGCCAAAGATTAGTTATTTCCTTAGCTTAAGAGTCCGTGGTAACTGAACATTTACATTTTTGTGCCTTTAATCAACGTTTTTCAGAAAAATCCACACAGAAATGAGTTCTTTAATGGGCATGAGAAGTGTTGAGAGAAAAGACACAAATTTGATAAAAATTCACAAACCTGCGGAAAAAATGCAAGTTTCTTCACTTTGATTATTTTGACGAGAGCCTGATCCCACCATGCTACCTCACATTCGTATAGCGCAAATTCCCGCTCAACAGCAGGCTCTATGTGCTTCACAATCTATACTTTTACCCCAGCAGACCTGAGAGCATTCTGAAACAACCTCAACTTCCCGGGAAGCATACAGTGCAAGCAGCCATTTCTATGCGCTAAAACACTAACATACTGACAAGATCTGGCCGGTTACCTATCTGTCCCCCGCGATTTTATGCAAAAATAATTATGAAATTATGCTCACTGAGCTCAAAAATCTGAAATTATGCGACTCTGTCAATTTAAACAAAGAATGATAAAGGAAAATAATTAGATATTATGCCCAAAAAAATGATCTAATTTTGCTAAATTATGCGGGGTGCATAAAACCCCGGGGACAGTCCTATTCCCACCTGAATGAGGAAAATTCTTGTAAAGTTCCTTTCCCAAACACACATCAGGGCCGCGGCTCAAACCCCTGACCCGCAAACTCACCATTACGAGTCCGATAGCCAAACCACTAGGCAACCAACGATTCCAATGTACATGTATCTCCCACAGACTGGAGGTGTAGTTTTTTAAAGTCAGTCTATGGGACGGTGTTCTTCATGGATCCCAACAGAAGAGACAAGGATTTCATCGCCAGGAGATCCACCTCGTTCCCCCGGATGGCTAAGAAGCTAGGCCTAGCTAAGAAGCCATGCACACACAATATCTTCCCCTGTTCCATTAAAAGGTGGATTCTCAGTTGTAACTTAACTATAATTTCCGATGTACGTTTGAGCTCTCAGATCCTTACAAGGGAAGGACAAGTCTCCAATACAAAATACATTATCGTTTATAAAAATATTTCATTAGAAACATCTATCATTCAACCTGTCTCTTATTACTGTGTGTACATCTATTGTCAGCACAGTTTTAATCTTGACTGCCTATTGAATTTTAAGCCACCCGTGGTTGCCTTTAGCGTTCTATTCGCCGCTAACTTTAGTGAGTGACCTTACCTGGCCAAGACTTCAGGCCGGCTATGACGAGGACCGCCCAGTGAGAATATTATACGGAACTTTCGCGATGAGAAAGGCACCTTGTTCCGCTGACTGTCTGGGGCTAAACCAATACCACCCCCATCCCCCCTTTCTAAAAAAAAGAGACAAACCAACAACAACAACAACAACAACACACACACACACACACACACACACACACACACACACACACACACACACACACACACACACACACCTCCCCTCTCCCCTTTTCCACTCTCACCTCAGCCAGATTCTAATATTGATAATTAGCGTTTGGCAGAGCTCTCCATTGAGAACTGTGTTCTGAGAACTGTCTCTCTCTCTCTGTCTCTCTCTGTCTCTCTGTCTCTCTGTCTTTCTGTCTCTCTCTGTCTCTTTGTCTCTCTCTGTCTCTCTCTGTCTCTCTCTCTCTCTCTCTCTCTCTCTCT
>NW_004797334.1:1063370-1065400 GCF_000002075.1 Aplysia californica | reverse complement strand
CACCCTCCCCTCACCCTTCTCTCCCTTCCGTTCTCCCCTCTCTTTTCTCTAAAACTCGATCACTCTCTTTGTCTTTCTATTTCATTTTTTTGTGTATTTAACAAAAAATTAAGACGTCACACTTTACAAAGTTGTCCAGAACCCCCATTCACTCAGGCAAGGTGATTTGTAGTAGCGTCCTGATCAACAGAAGACGCACAAAAATCTGTGCGCGTTTGCACGGGAAAACAGACGCAGGTTCTTTTTCTTTTTATTTTTATTTTTATTATTTTAAAAAACCCACCAATTTCTTGTGCTAAAGAGATCTATTTACAATATCTTGTCATTGTTTTCTTCTTTCTTCTCCCCTTCTTCCCTTCTCTCTTTTTTTCTCTTTCTCGCTGTCTTTCTCGCTCGTTCTCTCTCTCTCTCTCTCTCTCTCTCTCTCTCTCTCTCTCTCTCTCTCTCTCTCTCTCTCTCTCTCTCTCTCTCTCTCGCTTTGTCTTTCTCTTTCCTCTAAAATTAAGAATTCAAACGTTAAGAAATTGTCTAGAACTGCCTCGCTAATTTTCTTTAAACGCTTATAAAAAAAAAGAAACGGTTCTTTGTGTTGTGTTGTGGACTCCTCGACCTCATCTATGAGAGAGGTGAACTGTCGTAAAGGTGGAAGCTACAATGCTTGTTTGATAGAGACACGAGGTCGAATATCTTATAACGTGTCTCTCGAACCGAAGAAACATTTCCTGCGTATTTATTTTGTCTGGAAGTTAGGGTCATGATATGAATCACGGAAACATAGACGTCGTTTTGATTAATGAAACTAAGTTATAAAATTTTTAAAAATTTCAAATCGACGAGAAAAGAAATGTCTGAATTAGAGTTCATTGAACGCCTTCTCCACCTTTCTCTCTTTCTCTCTCTAATTCTCTTTCTCTCTTTCTCTCTCTAACTCTCTCTCTCTCTCTTTCTCTCTCTTTCTCTCTTTCTCTCTCTTTTTCTCTCTTTCTCTCTCTAACTCTCTCTCTCTAACTCTCTCCCTCTTTCTCTCTTTCTCTCTCTCTTTCTCTCTTTCTCTTTCTCTCTCTCTCTCTCTTTATCTCTCTTTCTCTCTTTCTCTCTCCCTTTCTCTCTTTCTCTTTCTCTTTCTCTCTCTCTCTCTCTCTCTCTCTCTCTCTCCGACTCTCTCATTTTTTCTAAAATAGTGACTTCATACTCTTTTAAGAGGTATTCCATCATAGTACACACAATACCTAATATGTATGCCCCCCACCACCCATTCCCCCTCCTCAAAGAAAGACAACGACTTCCAAAAAACCCCCAACCCAATCAAACAACAGCAAACAAAATCAATAACAAACAAAAATACCCCCCCAAGCAAATAATTCAACTTTATGAATACAGTTATCCTGGATTCGAACCACAGTCCCCTGCAATAAACTCCAGTTCGATACAGGCTGATCAAACGGCGTCTTCCCAGAGGGACTCAAAACCGATAGTGTGTGTACGTGTGTGTGTGATTTGAACCAAAACCAGTGGCGTCGGTGGCCCAGTGGTTAGGGTATCAGACTCGATCATAATCGAGAGATTGCAGGCTCGGGGATTTTAACCTCAGCACTGTCCGCGTCGTGTACTTGGGAAAAGCACTTTACACACGCACGGATTTCCCATTTGTCTCGGTTCTTTCGGAGAGGGACGTTAAACTCGGAGGTCCCGCCTTTTAAATAACCTGAGAGTTTTGATAAGGACATTAACCCTATACCAATTCACACAACAGTTCAATACGCGATCGCCAGACCGCGGACAAAAGAAAGTGTGATTCCTGATACTCGCCTCTTGCAAGACCGTCCAAAAAACACTCCGCTTTGTCCAAGTCGTGAAAGAGAAGACGTTCGAAGATCAACATTTTGAGCCAACAGTAGTTGACGCCATCCACGCCTTCTACTAGCGACAGTCTGACTGATGGAGGGTGTGCACACTTGTCTGAATAGGTGATATGTATAGGTTTGCTGTGTTGGATCGGACAGCGGTCAGTTCTGTGGAAGAGGGGGGGG
>NW_004797334.1:1060781-1061846 GCF_000002075.1 Aplysia californica | reverse complement strand
ACAAAGGATTGGTAATTTAGGAGGCAGGCTTCCGGTCATGGCCAGCCCGGGCTGAAAGTGGTACAACCATAACGATGAGCTTCTTTTTTATTCCAGCTCGCTTTGGATACAACATGCGAGCAAAAAGTCTGAAGCTGAATTAGTGAAAAATTCTGCTAAGGAAAGGGGGCTCTCATGGCCTAGAGGTTAAGGTGTTGGCCTCTCATGCAAAGGTCCCGGGTTCGAATCCGGGTAGTGACCGAAAAATTTTCTTCTCTCAAATTGTATCCTTTCACCTCCTTTTCTGCTATTTATAGCAATGGTCTGTTGTCTGCTTTCGTTTCCACTTTCTGCCCCCCCCCCCCACCTCCTTACCTCCTTTGCCCCCTACCCTCCTCTGGGCTCCTGATTCTTTCTGCAGCCTTTCTACAGCTACTCCTTGGCTCCTCCTAACTGCTGTCTTTCTGCCACACCCCTGATCTTCTGGTAGGAAAGATCTACAAATAGCCATCTCGGACAAGGGCGAAAAATCTCGGAGGGCCCGTGTTCACGTTGCGCACGTTAAAGATCCCTTGGTGGTCTAAAATCGACAAGAGTAGGCTTCGGCCGCCACCCGGGCAAAATTCAAAATTTCCTACCGACTGAAAATATTAGGTGTGTCCCGCCCGCTCATATGACCTTATGTAGTTGCGAGCGCCGTAAAACACTTACCAAAACAAAACAAATTCTGTTTAGGAAAGAGAGGAACAGTCAAAGTGAAAGGGGAACAAAGTCACCCTTAAACTCTACACGTCGTGTCCTGTAATGTTGTCTTCTTCTTTTTTTTGTGCTTTCTTTATTTGTCTATGGGGTTGTTTTTTTCTGTTCTGTTTTGCTTTGTTTTATTTATTTTTCTACTGTAGTCATTAAACAAAGACTAGATCTAGAAATAACAACCATGACGAACAGACCCTTATCAATATCCAGACTAGAGGCCGGCCGTCAACGGTATTACTTTTCTAGTGTACACACTGGTACAGACCACTTTGTCTGGCCTTCAATGAGACGGGGTGGGGTGGGGTTGGGGTGGGGTTGGGGAGGGGGTGG
>NW_004797334.1:1059088-1060681 GCF_000002075.1 Aplysia californica | reverse complement strand
TAAGTGGGGGTACGGGGATAGGGGGGATAAGGAGAGGGGATAAAAGGGGATACATGAGGGAGGGGGTGGGGTATAAATGAGAGTATTTATAAGTAGGGATACGGGGCTGGAGGAGGGGGGTGGTAAGGAAGGTCTTCGATCGGTGCACACACACACACACCCACACACACACACACACACACAAAACGTGAGTTTGATTTACGAAGTCTGGGCGATACATTCACGCACGTCACAGCTGATTCGTCGACCTTGCTTGCGGGTTAGCTTCCTGAGGCGAGAAACTGCGATTGGAGAACCTGCTTTAATAATATAGTAAGAGCTTTACGACACTTGCAACCCAATTAGGTCATTTAAGCGCCTGAGATTAGAGATTGTACTAAATAAAAACATAAAAAATAAAAGAAGGAGGGGAGATTATATGCCTTAAGAACGATTCATTATGTTTGATAGGGCAGAAGGATTAAACCACACCTGAGCATCCACCAACCACCAACTGAGAACTTGTCATCCTGTAGTTGTTCTTTACGGCTAGTCCAATCGGAAACGGACTACACTTCGCAAGGAGACGGATTGTGATTGTAAACTTGATTGTGAATGCCCCCCCCCCCCCTGTTGACAAATTACGATTACCAACACACCATCCAGCACAAGGTGCCTACATCCAAAATTTCGATGGCAACAGGACTAGAGGGCGACCGAGAAAGACCTGGATAGATGGAGTCAGGGAAACATTAACCACCCACGGCATCCCCCTGACCCAAGCTCTCCGGCTGGCGACAGAGAGACGTCCCTTTCTTCCCGCGACACCCAAAATGGTATAAGCGGCGGATAAAAGTAAGTTTATTCAGTGTTTAAGGCCATTGGCCCACATCACATCACATCACATCACACAAAACACTCATTTGATAAATAAAGTTTCCATAATAAATAAGTACAGGTTGTGCATATATCTCATATCATGAGTCAGACATTGCATATTTCTGTCACTGGGCCGAGTCAGGCTGGGAGGGATTAACAATTTCCTTTGATGGACCAAGTATTTTGACCGTACGTGAATTTTTATTGCATTGTATATTTTTAGTGAACACATTTTCAACCTCACTGCGAGACTGTTTTTCTCGTATAAAATTTTACACATATGCATTTATATTACATGTATAATACTTTGTTTTACGTACACACTTGCCGATTAATTTTTAAGATGTGATGTCTTTTTCGTTGTAATGAGCATTAAGCATCTTTTAGGAAATGGAAATGCGCAGTATAAATGCTATTTATTATTATTATTATTATCATTATTAAGTGTGAACAATAGAAAATAAAGTGGAATTCATTTTCAATTTCATGAGAGTTACACCTCTCAGATAAGAGCGGATAAAAGTAAAAGTAAAATGAGACAAATTTTGGATAATTTAAGAGGCGGGCTGCCCGGCCCTAGCGTGCGAGTCACGACCAACCCTAGATGAGTGAGTGGGATAACTGTTGCATCAGGCCGGCAGACGGAAAGAAATACTCAATGAGATAACCTCTCTCTACATGGAAATCTTCAAAATAAAAAAAATACCAATAATAATGATAATATAACAATAACAA
>NW_004797334.1:1056798-1058988 GCF_000002075.1 Aplysia californica | reverse complement strand
GGACAGACAGACAGACAGACAAAAGGACAGAAAGACAAAAGGACAGACAGACAGACAGACAAAAGGACAGAAAGACAAAAGGACAGACAGACAGACAGACAAAAGGACAGAAAGACAAAAGGACAGAAAGACAAAAGGACAGAAAGACAAAAGGACAAACAGAAAGACAGACAGACAGACAGACAAAAGGACAGAAAGACAAAAGGACAAACAGAAAGACAGACAGACTAAAAGACTAAAAGGTAGTCAAAAATACGCCTCAGGCGAGGAAAAAAGAAGCAGGACCTACCGGTGGCACCCCCCAACCACCCACGAGTAGACAAAAAGAATATGTGTACATGTAGTACACTTACCTCGTCTCAACAGATGCAGGCAGAATTAAGCGTCACGCAGAACGCTCGTCTTTCCTCTGCTGTGTCGTGACGGTGACGGTGACGGTGACGGTGACGGTGACGGTGACATGTGTCGTAACGGCGACATGTGATGTGATATGTATTGGCACATCCTGACCGTTAGAAGGGCTAGTAATTTCACGTTTTGATTTTATTTTAAACTCCGATTAATAATGTTTTATACACATTTTGACAAAATGAAACTACATGTGTTTTGGGTTCAGGCTGCCAGGACCCCAAATGTCGAGGTCAACCCGAGGTCAACACGGGGTCAACAAGAGGTCACAGTGTCCGAACAGGATGGAGGAGATGGCTGACATAATAGTTGGAATCTTCACGTCGGAATCGAACTCCCATCTTCTGCGTGCAACGATGAAAAGTCAAACGACTACACCACATTATGTTATATTATCTGGAGTTCTTTTTGTCTTTGTGGGTATGCCTCAAGCATCTTCTTGTGCCAGAACATGATACCAAGTTAGCTTAAGAACGTCTGAACAACGCTATGGCCACTGTTCTCTTCCATTGTTCCATTTCCAATGTTCTGTAACTTCTTCGGCTTTTCTATGTCCACTGTCCTATGCCCATGCCATTTCTGAAAAAAAGTTTTAGAAAGTAAGTGAAGCTCGAAATGAATTAGTTAGTTTAGTTTAGTAGAGGGTTTTACGGCGCTCGCAACGGGCATAAGGTCATATGAGCGCCAAGCGAAATGAATATTGAACATATTTTAAAGTTAAAACCATATTATTATCAATTTACCAACATAATTTAGTGAACATATTATAGTCTTCAGAGGCATTGCAAATTTAAAAATACTACAGCTAAAACAGAAGCCAGGTAAACCGCGCACATCCAAAAGTAGGAGTGGTACTTTTCAATGCTCAAAATGTGTCAAACTCTTCTTTGCCTAAAATAGTCTCAATAGCCATCATAGGAGAAGCCACAAGTCATAGTTTATTCTATTTAATTTTTAATCTTGTCCTTAAGAAATAGGATAATATTTGCTGCATTGATCATCGTCAGACAATGAATATGATTATGATTGTGGGTGATTGGCAGGTGCTCTGGAGTGGCAAATGGCAAATCGTTATGAGTTCTAACCAAACTGAAAGAGAGCAAAATGAAATGTAAATTAATGCACTGGAGACAATTGATTATGTACCTTCCTTTCGTTTGCCTTTAATATTTTTTTTAGGCAGGCAATACTAAAAACTGATACATAGACTGTATTCGAAAGGTGAGATTTTTGCAGAACGCAATACAATTGATTGAGAAACGAAAGTTATAATTAACAACAATTTCCAAAATGTTAGCTTGACGTTTTAACATAGATCTACATGTACATGTAAAAAGTCAGACATGTTACAGCTGCCTTCAGAAGAAAAAAAAGTGTTTCTAATTTCTTTTTCTCTCTCCAATTTTTAAAAGTCGTTTGCTTTTGATTGTTTCGGGGATTTCTTGGCTGTGTTCAGTTGACTTTTTATTTTTATTTTTAGTTTCCTGGTATCGTTTTTTAAAGACGTGGTATCAAGACTAAGCAGTTTGGATATGGGAGTCTTGGCGGCGGGTTGGTAACACAACAAATACTACTACAACAAAAAGTGAAAACAGAATATACAAAATACTCGTAATAGGTTTACAGACAACGACGCACTCATTGTAATAACGAAACGCTGTATCGGAAAAAGGGTGGAGCCAGATAAATATACGCACAAATAAATTAATAACATCGAAAATTTACGTTTGAATGAATGAAATGGATGAAGGGATAAATAAATAAATAAATAAATAAATAAAT
>NW_004797334.1:1055419-1056698 GCF_000002075.1 Aplysia californica | reverse complement strand
ATAAATAAATAAATAAATAAATGAATAAATAAATAAATAAATAAATAAATAAATAAATTCCAACTTGAAACTCCGCCGTTGCCTACTTTGTTTCCTGGAAATACATGTATGATAAACCACAAGAAAAGCTGGGAATGACAAAACTGTCCCCGAAACCCGCTACGACTCAATAAATAGTGCAGCCAGCAGAAGCGACGCGTCAGCCACAGAGTTGGCGGCTGGTAGTGGTGGGCAGAATCCGGATAAGCTATTTGGATAACCGGATAATTTTCAATGAAATTATTGTCCGAATTCAGACTTAAATCTCTTTCTTAACTCAATTTGCAGAAGAGGGTGCACCCATTTGTTAGAGTGATTCAAACCCGTTTGTCGAAGTGGATCCAACATATTAATTTGCCGAAGTGGTTCATAATTTAAAAAATTAAGTATTATTTAAATTTGTTGAAGAGATGCACTATGGTGGTTGGTGGTTGCTCGGTTGTGGTTTGCTTCTTCTTTCCTATCAAACACCTATCGCCCTTATCTCCCCTTCTTTTTTATGCTTGTTACTCTCTTGTAACACCTGTGATCTTCTAGCGCTAATATGACCTTATGCAGTGGCGAGCGCCGTAAAACTTCTCCTAAAACTGAAAAACGAAGAGATGCACTAACATGTTATCCGGATATATTATTACAAAGCGACTTATTGCCCAGCCCTAGCCGCGAGGCTTCCGTCAGCCGGGGCTGCCGCCAGCAAAGGGAGATCAATTACGCTGACGATAGCTATGGTAAGCCGTGTGGGCTAGGGGTTACTGTTCTTTGTTGAGGTGAGAAGCGAGGAGAGAGACATAAGCAGTCAGCCTCTCCAAGGATGATCATGTGATCATGGGGGCGGAACGGACTTGTGGTTGTTGCCTGTCCTGATTGAGAACTATTTTTTTTTACAAAATTACTTTTTTTGTTAGAGTATTACGGCATTTACAACACAAATAGGCAAATTAGAGTCACTCTACTTGTTTGAGTGTAGAGTCTACTGGGCTTTTGGAGTAACTGTAGCTGGAATGGTAGGAATCGACTCCGAATCCAATTACAATGTACATGTACTTACTTTCTAATAATGTGATTTCTTCTTGTGGTTACCGGGCAGGCTCCGAACATTTAAAAACATTTTTTAATTAGGTCAGTACATCTGAACCACTGAAAGAGTGTGTCGACTTCAAAGAGCACCTACAAACCTGCTTACCTTAGCCTTAAGTCACGCCAGCCAAGAATATCAATATATATGTATATTATATTATAT
>NW_004797334.1:1051687-1052403 GCF_000002075.1 Aplysia californica | reverse complement strand
GGGGGACTACCAAAAAAGTAAACAACTACTACTACAGTTCATCGCACTTTATCGAACGTTGCCAGCATTGTGGAAATAGAATATTTGTGTATGTGTAGGTACTTCTTTTTAATAGCCATTCTTTACCCCAGATGGTCCTCCTTCTAGATTTCTTTTTGGATTTGAGAACAAAAATGCTACGGAATCATCCACGTAGCTTGCTGTAGCCATTTCGTTGACGCTTTGACCTAAATTCACGCGGGGAACGCAATTTAATCGCGAGTTACCAAGTTCAATTCTTTTTGTGTGTTTTCTTTTGTTTTCCCATTCGGCCAGCCCCTTCATTTTTGAAAGTGAAGGCAAATAATGTGTCACGTGGTGTGACGTGTACAGCAGAGATGTTTTGGAGTCAGCTGAGAGCTACACACTACACTGACTACACACCATTGCTTCATCTAGACTATTCTAGACCAGTAGATCTAGACAGTGCTGTTTATTTAATTAATTTTTTTTTGGGTCTACACGCTACCAGTTTTACTATTGCACATGTCTTCTAGTTTTACTTCAATGACTACAATGTCCGTGTTGGAGTCAGCTGAAGGCTACACACCATTGTTTCATACAGACAGTGCTGTTTATTTATTTGTTTTTGTCTACACGCTACCAGTTTTACTATTGCACAGGTCTTCTAGCCTAGTTCTAGTACAATGTCCGTGTGGAATAACAAGAAAACTGGG
>NW_004797334.1:1049756-1051304 GCF_000002075.1 Aplysia californica | reverse complement strand
TCGAACATTATCGAACGTTGCCAGTATTGTGGAAATAGAATATTTGTGTGTGTAGGTACTTCTTTTCAATAGCCATTCTTTAGCCCAGACGGTCCTGTTTCTAGATTTGTTTTTGGATTTGAAAACAAAAAATGCTGCCAAATCATCCATGTAGCTTGCTTCAGCTATTGTTGACGTTTTTGACCTAGATCTAGATCTAGCTACAACAGTCCAAGGACGGTAAAAAAAAACTGTAGGTCTAAACAGAACTTCTCTCGTCGACAAATTGTCAGCTTACCGATGACACAGATCGAGGGTCCGTCTGTTAAACTGTCAGTTTGTCGATCAACGAACTGTACGTCTAAATGGGGCTTAAGTCCCAGCTCAGTTAAGGCCAGGCGGCGTCGAATGACCCTTTGGGATTAACATTCACTTCGTCTGGTACGTAGCTTGCCACTAGTCAGTGACCAACCAGAGAATGTACAGGTCAATACTTTTGACGTCAAAAAGTTTGAGGGGACTCTCGTGGCCAAGAAGTTAAGGTGTTGGCCTCTCATTCAAGGGTACCGCGTTCGAATCTGGGTAGCCACCGAACAATTTTCTTCTTTAAAATTGTCTTCTTTTACCTCCTTTCCTGCTCTCTTACAATGTTCTGTCGTCTGCTTTCGTCTCCTCTTTCTGCCCCCACCCCCTCACCTCCTCTGCCCCCTCCTCTGGGCTCCTGCTAATATTATATAGACTTCTATTCAAGATTGATATGGGTTGTTTTTTCGCCGAGAGATTGACAAATGAACAACTTTAATATAATACCAATAACTCCACATGCCCAAAAATTGACGAGAGCCTGATTCCACCAAATCATAATACCTTTTCCGTTTTTTTTCCTTTTGTCAAGACCAGCACCATAATGCGTCCGATGTCTTCATTTTTGGTCAAAGCGTCATCTGCTTAGGACTCGCATCCGCCAGGTTGTGGGTTCGAATCCCTCTACTCAGGTGGAAATGAATGCTCAGTTATTGACTTTCTTGCTTGCTTGTTCGTCTGATTGCTTACTAGCTTGAGTAACTGAATTTTCGGCTATTTGATTGATTCATTGATTAATTCATTGATTTATTTATTCATTCTTGTATAACTCCACTCTTTGCACTGTTCGTTCCAGAGTGTCAAAGGGTTAGGATCTAATACTAGATTGTATATTGTAAAGCGCGTAGAGCAGGAGTTTGCACTATACAACTCACGATGTTTTCAATTCTATTCTTCTATCTGGATCTCGTCTTACAATCCAAGACTTGAAGAACAGAAAGATTCCTAGCAGAGCCAGGTTATAATTATAATATTATCTTTCTGGAACTGGACACCTTTTTTTTTTTGAAGAGCGAAACTTTAAACCGCTGAGGAGCAAGCTGTGGCAGACAAGAGAACTTTTGGAAAGAACATTCTAAATATTTTAAGAACATGTCTGTTTTATTTACAACACTTTTTTGTTAGATATTGTTTCTCGTTTATTTGCATAAGTACACGTACGTTGCTATTTTGGTGGATACCTTGTCTCTGCAATTAGGCTATATA